>NC_049987.1:14213637-14315585 GCF_000003815.2 Branchiostoma floridae | reverse complement strand
GACAGATATTACTTCAAGCAACGCCGAAAATCGCTGAATTTAAATGGCTGACGGTTATATGGTCAGTCGACAGGAAGGGGGGCAATGATAATCATGCTTCTAAACACAAACGCGCTCAAGTGTATGATCACCGCCATTTAAAGTAGAAAAGTCGATTTCAAGCCTTGTTCCGGAGGCGACAAAACCCTTTGTTCTAGTGCTCGTGGACTGCATTGTCTCGTGTTGACCTCACCAGGGGAGGGGCCGGCCAACAGCAAGAATTTACAAACTGGGTTTTGCATCAGAAAACCTTCAGCTGATGCCTTCAGGGTGGCGAGTGGCTGTAGTAAAAACGTCTCAATGAGATTATGGTTCCGTCCCTCCCTCTTCATGCCGCCCTGACTTCTTTGTCTCCCCTTCTGTCAAGGAGACCTCCTTTGATATTTCAATTTGGTTCTTCGGGATCAAGGACGTGTGAGAGTTGGTAAATGTTCTTGTTCCTTTCTCTCTCCTGTTACTCTGTAAATACACAGATGTTTGTTGATGAAAAGGGATGACCATCACATGTATTGCTAACCACTCAACATGTTTACTTTCATTGTTGAATAGACATCTGAAGATACGGAGAGGTAAATAAATCAAGGAGAATGTACAACAAGATTATACACAAAATAATTGTCAAGTACAAAGCCGTTCGTGTGTTTGGTAAACAAGCGGATTTGAGAGTGCATCACCTGTAACCATCTCTTGCTCTCTTGCAAAAGGTAAGATATATTTGCTGGCATATCATATACAAATGTATATGCATATGGCAACCAATCATTATTAACATAGCACGAGGCTGCACGACCACATAAGTGTTGATGATGCAGTTATATTATAGAGCATAACTTCCAAATGACCTGTATCCTATTCAAACGTAGGGGTTTCTTATGTTCTCCGGTAGATTCGAACTGCCAATTTACAATTGACTTGACCGGTATTTTGTGCAGTAGTCTATTGTCTTGATATAACGTTCTTCATGATATGATAGTAGATGTTTGTTTTGATATGACCAGCACGAATGTTCAAATAACATCTGTTCTGTCAAGATAACATCGCCTCTATCATTGTCAGCACATAGTTTCTTCCCAAATGTTTTGCGTTTATCACTGGATCGATCAATAAAAGTATGTGTTGATTACAACTCACTCCTTGTTTAGGATTTAGCAACTACACAAAAACAACATGTCGGGGTCACTTCTGGTCATGCACGCTTCGCCGACTACGAGTAATAGTATACTATACCGGGTCTTCACAGATTTGGTTTCCTTGTTTCATGCAAATTGCAGAGATTTTTGTCTTTCGCCGCGCTTCCGCGGCGAAAGGCAATCAGACTGATATTAGATTGCTGTCCGTCTGTCCGTCCGTCCGTCCGGGTCGACCATGCCATACCGTGCTAGCGAGATATTCTACCCTGCAGATTCGATGGTATTGCCAAAGGCCATGCAAGTACTAGTATGTATGACATACGTATCGGCCTGCCATGAATGTGCTGCTTGGTTTATGCATGGCTTATTAGCAGGAATAAAGGACCTGCAATGTGCCCTGCACAACGTATTTGTAGACGTCTATTCAACCAAAGACCTCCGCGATTCAACTTGTACTATATCTGCAAGGTAAAGAGAAAACATTTAAGGTATCTTTGCGTACGTGTATTCGATGGATATCAGTCACACTTCGTTTCTCTTAGTGAACGCGGCGCGTACGAAAGGGTCCAAACGTTGTGGTGTCTTTCCTCCCAGTAGGTAGGGGTAGGTTGGACCTTATGATTAGGCGGTCGAGAAACACTGGGCAAGTTCCAAGGACGTTATCGTCCTTGGCAAGTTCAGAGCATAACAACGTTACAATGCCAGCAGTTGAAGGAAATCTTCATCTCACAATCTGTCACTACCACACGGCAATATTGCAATGTAATTGTGGAATATAGCGTTTTTTGTGTGCGTAGAAATGTAAAAGAAATTTTCTTTGACACGGGTGGGCGCAAAGCATCATGGGACAGCAAAGAAAGTAGATAGCGGGGAACCCCCTACAGCTGTAGGATCAACCAATCAGAGGTGCGTATTGCGATCACGTGCACGTCTTAGCTAGCTGCAAGCGTAAAAAATCCTGGAATTGGGCGGGCAGTCTTCAATCCCAGTGTCAAAGATATTTCCACGGCTTGCGGAGCTAGCGGCAATGCGAAAAAAATCCTCGGCTTGCGCTGAGGAACTGGGCGGGCAGTCTTCAGTCCCAATGCCGTCGACTGGACAGCGGCGAGCACGTCGCTAGCTCGTGAAACACACAAAGACGTAATTGCTGTTTGTTTTACTAGGGGTGAAACCGTCATTTCACCATAATCATCTGGTGTATTTTGCCAGCCAGTAGGTACCCCAAGTATGAGTAATGAGGCTACCATGTTTCACTCTTTTGTCACGTAGGTGCAATATTTGCTTTCACCCTTCCATATTTACATGGGAACAATGCGAATCCGGGTGACACATTTTCACCGTGTTTCACCAACATTCACCCATTATGTGCCATTTTCACCGTACGCCGTGTGGTAATGATCAAGGAGGTTAAAAAGAGATGGTAGTTGCAATGGAAAGAGATCCTAAAATCTTCCTAAACTTCAACCTACACAAGAACAGCATCGGCTGTCCCGACATAGACAGGAGAAAAGCAAGGTAAGGGGTGGACACAATAAACTATACAGCAAAATATGACTTTTAGCAAGGAGGTTAACCTCCTTGCTTTTAGTCCTTCTTTAACCTCCTTGCTTTTAGTCTTCAGATGCGCCATATGCATGACGGGTAAAATGTTGATTTGTACCTGTTTTTACAGATTTCATGTTTTTAAGAAACTGACAAATGTCGTAAGTGTTGTCCAAAATTTAACATTATTTGGCGGATATCCACAGTATTTGTTGTAGCATTCTAAAGCTATGAAAACTTCATAACTAAATAAAATGATAACATGCTCTTGGCCACAAAAGAAGTGACCAACAGTAATTATATTGTCTGGCTATGTTACATTTGCTATTTGACCTGAAGTCCAAATTTCTGGAAAATCATTATTTGTTTGATTGTTTGGTTGTTTGGAGGTTTGGTTGTTGAACCTCATATTTAAAACAAGGAGAGTTTTTGGTTTTTACAGTGAGTAGGTTAGTTCCAGTGCCACAAAGCCTGTGTCTACATCAAACATGTGTCTAGTTGTAACATATTTTGATTACCCCACAACTTGCTCATTTTTGCATCCCCTTTCCTTACAGAGAGAGCATTAAGCAGGTAGCTAAGCTGTTGGTGCAGATCCATGCCTTGGACCACGCCCTGCAGGTCGCCAGAGAACACAGCCTCAAGGATCTCAAACAGATGGTTGTCGGGCGGTAGCACATGGTTACCACACAGGATACTATACATCCTTCAGAAACTTGGGAACATGGGCTTTCAAAAAACTTACCACCTGTAGCTTTTACACTGGTCAGCTTGTGGTCATCTCATATGGTAAAGGATATCTAGTCCATTGTATAGTAAGTCCTTTCATGAACTAGTGATATTGAGTAGCACAAACTTAGATGGGGGAGGGGAGGACCAGGTCGGATCAAAGAAATCTCCAATTGTTTCCATCTCATGTGAACTGGGTTGACAGACATGATGTAAGATTTTGGTGTAGATTTGGCCATTGTAACAAACCTATAATTACCGGTATGTAATTTTAGTACGCCTTATTCTTATAAAGGATTCATACCTTCTGTAACATCTGGAGTCTGTACATGTTCATAGTGTGTACTGGTGCAGTGTCTCTGCTAGCAGGTAGTGAAGAAATACAGTCAGAATATGATGTCCTTTCCACTTTTACATTGTACAACTCAAGTGATGGCTATCATGAGGAAATATCTGCCTTTGATCAACATTCATTGAACGGAAAAAAAGCATCCATCCTGAATCTTAGCACATTCTAATCGTGTTTGGTGAAGACTGGTGACAGTGTATAGATTGACTTGAGTAGGGAACTGTGAGCATTGTACATACAGGAAAGATGTGAAAGCTATATACAATGTATCTACTGAGTTTTGTGGAGGTCTACTGTCAAAAGAGTCAAATAAAACTTGATTTTTTTTTTGCATACAAAAATCGTTACCGACTGAATTTGTCACAGTTATTCTATTTATGAATCTCCTAAAGGCACAGCATCAAGTTCTCTGACGAGGTCTTTTTTAACCTCCTTGGTGTTATTAAACCTCCTTGGTGTTATTAAACACCTATGGAAACCACTCTGGCGACATCGTCATATCTCCCTGCAGACCAAACAACGAGTCTACAACTCCTCGGTTATTTCAGTTCTCCTGTACGGCTCGGAAACCTGGGCACTGAACAACACTCTGGCAGCCCGGCTCGACGGATTCGACTCTAGAGCTCTGAGGAGGATCACTGGCACCCGTTGGCACGAGCACGTGCGCAACAGTGAACTCAGGGAGCTGACCGGACAACCTCCCGCCTCCTCCCTTGCAGCCATGAGAAGGGTTCGATGGTACGGGCACGTCCTCCGGCTCCCCCCAGAGCACCCCACCAGAGCCCTGCTCGACTTCAACCCAAAGCAGGCAGGATGGCGTCGCCCACGGGGGAAGCCCCGCACCCGCTGGATGGACGTGGTGTCCCGAGATCTGCGCACCATTAACATCACCCCCCACCAGGCGCAGCTTGCAGCGACAAACAGAGGATGGTGGAGGTCCCTAGTGAATTCAGTCGGCTCTACGCACCACGTGCAAGAGGACGAGTGAGTGAGTGTGAGTGGTGTTATTAAACAGCCGTCGGGGTCTCGCTGGCGGCGTCTCGCGTCCTCCCCAGCCATGTGGAAATTTTGGAAGGTCGGTGACCGGAGAGAGCTCGCCCGGAACGTCGCATGTATAGACAACTACTTTTGTATAGTTGCATATGTTGGAACAAATAGCAATTTATTACAGGCCTGCGATAACAAAACCTACTAGTATATTGTTTTCGTTGGCGTCCATGGGCGCCACCATTTTGTCCCAAGGGAGTGTCGCATGTTGGGAAGGGGTGTCGCGATTTTGATGTGTTATTACGATGTTACAATTTTAGGACCATATATCCGTGCACAAAATAAAGCGCTTATATACCGACGCTTTCGATCAGTCCTCTGATCCTTCTCAAGTTGAAATGACCCAGAGCCTAAGTCACGATGTGGAGAATTACCTCTATGAAATCCAGAATTGTGCAGAGATCTGACGTGGGGTGGGAGGCGGTTGCATGTGGAAAATTGCTTACTACTCGAAATTTCAAGGGATCTTCGTGGAAGAAACTTCAACAAAATTGTATCCCTCTTTGATATATGTAAAATACACTGACTAATATTTTATCTAATTGATTTCAAATGAGAAGATTCCAAGCTACCCCGATGGAGTGAGTTTGTGGCCCATAACCACTGACGTAATGAATCAAAATCTCAATAATTTTGCATTCCGAAAAGAAATGAAACGTTCCTTTCAACATACCACAATGAAACTGCATTTGCATTTTGAAACTCATTAAGTACAATTTTATTAACAGACATAGACCTGACAAAAATCAGTAAACTGGATGCTGCACCAATTAGAAAATGAACACATTATATCAGCAGGCATCTATACGTTTAAGGGCTTACTGGTGCAATAAATTACGAGAACAAATTGAATAAACTTTGTACGTCAACGTACAGAACAAGTGTTGTTCACATGAACATAGGACTTTATAACACCAGTGGTAATCAGATACTCCACTAATTCCTTAGTAGCGAAATGGACAATTGTTTTGAGTATCGCCCCTTCAAAAGTTTTCACAGACCATCAAGTCCGGACCTGCACCTGATCCTTTGTACCTGTACCTGAATTTTCTGTTCCAGTACCCACCCCTAGTTCATACCATTGAAACTGTTCTGAAACTCATCTGGTAAAAGTTTTACCTACACAATATAAGTAAGCGAAAGACCAGCTTTTTTTAAAAGCTCTTGTTAGTATTAAGTCCTGGTTTAGTGTCCAACATGAGGGTTAAAACTATAATAAACGAATGTATTGGCTAGACAATTCTGCTGCATCCAACGTGGCTTCCAATATAGTATCCTTATTCTTATATCAGACTAAACGAAGTATATTATGTATATATGTATACATGTAGCTGGATTGAAATTGAAGACTTTTAGCTCAACATAAATGAAAGAAAACACTCATAAACACAGATAGATATGTATAATGTTCAAACATATTTCAATGTATATACAATATGTCGCGTATGAAATAGTGAGAGTTGTCAAATTACTAAAAAGTATCTTTGATAAAAACTGCCCAAAGGAGAAATTGAACTTACCTAAATTTTCAGCTGTACGATACGAGTCCTTGCCAACCTAGATTGTTCACTATGCCACATGAAGAACTTGTTTTGCATTCTAATCATCAGTTCGAGTTCTTCTCCAAGATTCTTACATGATCATAGGTGCTTTGCTACAGATATCCACAGGACATGTTATCATGTGGCACGTGTTGAACTGATCCTGTGGACTACAGCGGACTTGTTCCCCATTATCCCGTGTAGTTTCTAATTATTGAGTCTTCCCTGTGATATCCGTGGTTGTTTATCCGCTCGGAGCTAGGATTATAACACGCGGCAGGTAGAATTGTTCCGTGTTTGTTTGAATATTTTTGAATATTTGTACACTGGAGGGGACATAAGAGCCTCTAGCTTTAGTCATAATAGTTGAGGAGGGGGTAATTTATCTGAGCTTACGACTGGTAATATATGAAAATAGCGGTGGCACAAGCGACGCTGCAGTTCTTAAGCCAGAGGAACAAAGCCTGGAACACTTAAAAACCAAGGTTGTATTACCATATCACGTGTCATCTAGAAGGAGAATTTATCACTTATTAAGTGTTCATATCACGTATCTACACTGCTAAGATAAATGCATATACCACTTCATAGTTAACGATCTAATACTGTATTACAAGAGGTTCATTTTGGTACGGTTGGAGTTGCAAAGTATATAAACAGCCAAGTGTGCTGGTACATACAACTGGGATCTCTAAGCAGACGCTGGGAGGCAAAATCGTTAGGTTTTTTTTCTAGCTGCTAGGACGTGGTTTATGACAAATACGGGCAGCAAGGTAATCCTAGGCCTTGTAATTTTGCCTCCTAACACCTGCTTGGATATTGTATACTTACGCAACGATAGCCAAAAGGGCGTCTACTTTCGTTCGTCCATTCAGACTCTCGTTATGCACAGAGGAAGTTTCCTTGCTGTTTCAATTGCAGCTGTATTTCTACAGAGAGGGGTTGCTAGTCCTTCCCTTTAACATGCTTGAGGCATCCCATCGAACATGTGGACCCCATTGTACCTCCGATCCCTTCCGAAATACGGATGCAGCCCCAACCGAGATGCCTACCCAGGATTTAACCAGACACGACGTAAAGGGGAGCAGAAGCTCAGTTGTAATGCTTCTACCATTTATGTTACAGAGACATCCCTTCTCAACAGCTACAACTGCATAGCACGAGTGTATAGAAATCATCTATTAGATTTATTCTGTAGCATACCGGCTGCTGAAGTCAACGCCTCTGTAGGTGCATACCATGTAAACCGTTTTGATATATAGAAAATTAGAACGAATATGTGTGCCTGTGGCACTCACGCAATTTGTATATCAATATGACTCATCAAAATGCATCAAAGTTATTGAGATTGCTATCGGATTTTTCAAGAGGGACTTAGCTAATGAGATCGGCTCAGAAAATGTTCAACAGTCCACATAATGGGGTGGGAGAGGGGGGGGGGGTTGAAAATTGTTCACCAACTGTAGAGCCTAACGATTTCAGTCTCCAGTACAAGTGTACATGCTCGGATAACTTGAGTACACAATCACATTCAAGTTGGTCTAATGCTGAAAATTACAAGCTCATTTTCAACGAAGAGACTTAGAAAGAACAACAAAGGACAGGAGTAAGAAAGAAAGAGTGGCTGACAAAAGGTGTCACAGACAGGTATGCCTAACCACGCCGTTACCCCCGCGGCTACCGGCACACACAGAAGGCACTCACCGGACAAAGACAAAACCTCCCCACGTGTGGAGCGCGCGACACTGCGCTGTGTGACAGACGACGTTTAACCACGTAATTGTGCATGCCTTCAGGGAACCAGGACCAGTTCATTCTTCTTGGGACGCCCATAGATTAGGCCTCAAGATGTTAACGAACATTGAGGTAATCACGAGGAAAACTACCCTTCCGAAAAAGGGGCAATTTTAGCTTGTTGATGCTATTAGTGCATGAACAGTACGATTTCAGCACAACAGTGTCCTCTTATGTATATTAATGTTTGAACATGAAGTATGTCATTGTTTGTAAGTTATGGAGACCATATTGAAACTACGAATCAATCTAGCACCTAAAACATGCCTACCTCACACTGTTTATGTGTAAAAAAAAAACAGGCATGTATCAAACAGAAATGTAATTTGCTTCTACGTAAAATTGCGGTGATGTGGACTTTTAGTGGTCATTTTACGGTGTCGTAACCGCAGGCCGTGTGGTTGAGATGGGGAGGGCGAGTAATTTCAGGTGATTTTATATGACGTATGTCCAGTCAGATGGCTACTGACACATTCTGCCTCCGGCGTCACTAAATGAGAGAACCATTTTCAGCCACCTGTTTGTTTACTGCAGCCTTTTCTTCTAACTCGTGCCCTTTGTTGTTCTTTCTAAGTCTCTTGATGTGAAAGAAGCCCTAGGTAAAGTAGCAGGCACTTACGCGTTTCACGACCTTACACGAGACATAAGCGCGACCCTAACACTATGTCTATCTCTTGCCTTGACCGATACGGAAGCCATGAGTTTTTGTAGTCTACGGTTTAGATATGAATCAAGAGTTAGACCTGTAACGCTATGGATGTTGCACAATTTTTGGGACGAGATTTCCCTGACCAGAATCGACCGTTGACAAAGATCTACGACAATATTTTTCGTCACAAGACAGTTCAGTTTGGCAAGACACATTTACAGGTGTCCAAAGAATACTCTCAAGTTAATGTAAATGTCGCAATGTGACTACTCTCCGAGTAGAGGTTCGGCTCCGGCCGCTTTGTCGTGTTTGGGGCGTTATTGTTGGGCTTTCTATTTTGTACCGTTTCCAATATGTCCCGTGGCACAAAATACTAGTAGAAAGCTTACCCCCTCCCCCCACAAAAAAAGGAAAGTCTAAGAATGGCCGTGGCCGAACCTCTGCTTTGGGAGTAGAATGTGACAGGGTCTCTTAGAAGACTGTTGTATGACATCCCAATAGTACCCACAGATCGTCATGAATTTCACATCTACGATACACCGTGGTGCTAGTACCAGACCTGGATATTGTTTCATTCCAGACGGACAGGAAATAGACTTTCGAAAGCCTTGCTAATAGTTGCGGCGATAATGATGAATCGTTGCTCTCATTTTTTCTACCACAAAATCTTACATTTTTGGCTTCCTACAATATCATTTCATACAATACATACATTTATGTGAGTAAAGACAAAATATCGTTTCTGCTTTGGCCTAAACCATGCTTTTTTCAAGAGGGTCATTTTTACGAAGCTAACAGTTCCGAACCAAAAATGACAAATGGCATTATGACCAGCCTGTTTCGCCCTTTCACAGTATGCCTTATTACCTGATCCCACCTACCTGCCCGGAGGTATAGGGAACTGTACATATCCCTCTGTCCCTCCAGCTATCTGCGGGCAGCAGTCATTACACACAATGTACCCAACATCTTCTCATACGGGCACCTATCCACCAGCTGTTCCACCCAACCGTACGGCCATATAGGATGTTTGTTCTCGCCTTGTTTAATGACACACTGAAAATATGGATAATTACATACAGTCTATTCACACCTCTTGGCTTGAGTCTTTTAGCGGTCGCGTCAGGATATGGAGGCTCTTTGGAAATGTCAATTATTCAACTGATGTAACAATAAGATAAAGAATCTCTTTGGAACATGTTGGATAATCTTTGAGCGTATGGAATGTGGAATTCCGTACGAAAATATGGGCAGCAACACTCTTGCATTTCATGTGGCATATCATTACTATGAATGTCTATGATAAAGTATATACACATAATGTTACGCATACAAGTTATACAGGGAAGTGCAATAAAGGTAATTCATCTAATCAAATCATCCATCTATTTTCATGCATTCATTCATTCATGCATCCGTCCATCCATCCATCTACCCAGTCATTTGTTCGTTTGCTCGTGCATTCTTTCATCTAATACTTCTCAGGTTTAGTTTCGTGTTGTAACACACTAAAATGACTCAGCATTGCAAATATTACTTACCTCTTAGAAATGCATGTATTTATGTCGTTTGGGCTACACTCACACTTTCCGTTTGGGCTACACTCACGAGTGCCGTACGAAGAACAAGAAAATCTGTGTTTAAAAACACACACGGTTTCCTTGTTCTTCCCTACGACATCTTTCTTGTACCGACCGCTGTGTGGCCCTTCTTTTGTCCCGTACCCTTAACTACGGCTTCTCTTTTTCTGTCGACTTGCCAGAATCTGTCACTGTTCGTTCCCCACCTTGTGAACATTTGTTACCAGCATGCTCTCCGTGTTATCCCCGCCGCCCTGATATTTTCTCATTTTCAGCGGGTAAAATTGAATAAAATAGCCCCGGGAGGGAGCGTGACCCCAAGTTCAGTCCACTCCATAAATCTTTTTTTACCAGTGATCCAAATAGTGACCGATGTCCAAGTGATAGTCTGCGGTGTAAAGGACTAATTTTCTATGGTTTCTCAGTCATTGTTCATTTGCGCGCCACAGCGGACCGAAGCTGACAGATTCCATAGAGCGCGTTTAGCCAGATTGAAGGGGAGCCTTAAACACCGGGGAAAGCGATTAGCCATGGGCAAAATGGAAGTTCAAATGTCACATAGCTGGAATTATGGATCAGCACCTGGTTACAAAGCGGGACAGCGGGGAGTCGAACCCCACACCTGCGGTGGACAGAATGGCCGGGCTGGTTACCAGAGGACGGCCATGCTGTCGGTGGGCTGGAAGAATCTATGATGTAGTTAGAGAACAATCGCTGCGGTTAATGCATAATGTAGGGATCTAAACTTTTTATCGGTCCACTATGAATCCTTTTTACTCTGTACTGTTTCGTTTTAAACTCTACATGTTATTAATAAGTATAAAACAAAACAAGGGACGGCCAAAGAAAGAGTACGTACAGTTTAAGAATATTTCATACCAACTTCATCAAAGTAATCATCAATCCAGTACAATAACACGCATAATGTTGAAAATGTAAAATGAATGATGAATCATTGCAAGCCCGAAATATGTTCCTTTCTCAATGTGACTTTTTGCCATTGTCATTTTGGTTGCGCAAATCTGTTTTGAAGTGAATACACAGAAATATTCGTAATTTATTTAAGCTTCAAACAACAGTCAACCAGTGTCTGAAAGAAATGCTGAAATCGTTTTCATGACGAGAGCACAAAAATACTGTTTAAGAATTGTTTTCTTTGAGCAGGGTGTGAATAGATATGCTTGACACAAGGTTCCTTTCACCCGAAGCTAACCGATTGCACACAGAGAAAGCGCTCGAGAAAAACGTGAATTCACAATGTGCTCAGCAAACTGCTTGTTATACTTTTTATTGTAGTTTTAAAGCCGCTTTCAACCAAAGGATACGTCCCTTCCTTTGTAAAGAGGTTGTGGCTAATTCAGATGACCTTCGTTGTTATCTAACTGATGCTGACGTTTGTTTGGAAATTACAACATCAGTTTCTCCTCAGTGGAAAACAAAATGCTCACTTTGAATCTATTCCTAGTTGGTAAAAACTGAATATATTGTAAACATTATGTGTGAAAATCGCAAAAGTAAAAAGAAAATTGTATGTGAAGAATCAACAACATTGACTGATTGACAACATTACGTGAATGCTCATAAATACATTTTTTTCCAGTACAGAATGGGGACCGACACAGAATGCACGTCACACTTGCTGCTAGGTAGACTTATGAACATTGCAAACGAAAACTAAGTGCTATCTGTATGTAAACAATTAAGAGAGTCGTAAAGTTCCTGTATAAACTAGTGTGGCTTCTGCGCTTTAAACATCTTCTTCAGTGCATACCGTATGTTTTTCTTTTAAAAGTTCCGTAAATTGTTAACTATATAAAAAATATTGCTCTAATAGAACATGGGCCGACATCTTACAAAGTCTCAGAACCAAAACCATCATGTAACAGTTACTAGAAGTGCGCAAAGAATTTTAACCGGTAATGCCCCTTTGCATTGCTCTCGCGCTCTTTGTTATCTAAAATTTTACAGATCGCTCAACGAATTGTACAAGAAAGAAACGAATCTTTTTACGCTTTGTATGTTTTGTTGCCACACTTAAACATTTTTCATGATATACCCAGTATTGAAATGAAAAGTTACACACATCCGTTTTAGGTCGCAGTGAGAGAGCAGCGTGATCACCGTCTAGGGGAGAGGGAGGCTAAGCTATGATTTTAACCTCTTTGTGACCTAGAAGCGGATTGTATTTGCTGCAAGATGCGTTCATAAACCCTTATTCATTCATTCATTATCAGCAAAAAAGACTTAAGAAACTAAGAAAAGGAGATGGACATTTTTCTCTGGTACGATTTGCCGCCAACAAAGACTCTGGAGGAGCCCAGCTCGGCCCGGAGGGGGACCTGTCCGTCCAACCTGTCATTATCCACGGGTGCGATATGTAACCCTCGTTAGCGCTCTAATGCACATCTGCTTCCCTTAAACAACCCGCTGATTTTCTTTGTTAAACTTTTTGTCGAGGTGTTTAGGAAGAATTTTTTTGCTCTCTAAGAAGAGCTACAGGTTTAAGATGGAAAGGAAATTATCTAAGTATTCTGTCAGGATCTGTTGCTGTTCTCTGTTGTGACTATCTATTCGTTTTCTTCCATTTTTTCGTTAGCATTGTAAATATTTAGTACTGTCTATGGCACGTAAGCTACAACACAAGTTTAAATATTCTACAAAATAAACATTCATATCAACAACATTTTTGGTTTAAAGACATGCTTTGGGTACAACACCAATACCTTTTTTACAAGATTTAGTAAGCTTGGTTTTATAATGAAAACATACATTTTCCAATATAGAGTAAACGAAATCTTTTGTTTTGGACACTTTCCTACAGTGTTTTTAGAGAACATGTGTAAGATAGACGATTTTCAGACACTTTGAAACCACTGTTGAGTTGTTAACATCATAAACGGCTTCATATTCGTTCCGTTTAAAGTTATATGTTCCACAATGAAATTTATACTGTTATGTAACAAAGACGGGAAGACAGACATCCGTCCAAATGAACAAAGAAGCAAAGAAGTATGGTGAAAAATAAAGCGTTTATTTACTTCAAGATTTTCAATATGTACATGGACAGGGTAAAATGGACGACAAATGGACAGATTCATTTTGACATATACAGAACTGGTAGATACTTCAGTCAATAGTATGATCTGCTACATGAAGAGAACCGGTATTAAATCCCCGGTCAAATTTGTTATACACATAGAACGCGCATGAATTGGAATGGGACATAGCACTGAACAACAAACGTCAATGTAATTTTTGCTGTTTCTTTTTCGTTATACATTCATGAACAGCAACTGATAATATGATTAAGACAAAACATGGCCTCAAGACGAAGAGACTAACACCACACTGTCGTTCGCCTTACATAAAACAATAGATGAAATTTGTGAGTGAGAATGTGAGCCGTCAGCTATCCCAAGAAATATTCGAGACTTGAAGCGATTTTGTGGGCCCTGTGTTCATGTGAAATGGGGTGGAAGGCTCATGGTTTACCACAATGGAAACGAAAAGACACTGTGTGGAACAAACATTCCTGACAAATAGTCTATAAAGTCGAATTTACAATAGTGTGAATAGTAAGAATGAGCTGTCGATAAACACAAGTGTTTACCCGATTTGAAGTTTGTATACAGTTCTGTACAATAGTTTATACATTGTCCGATCAGGCAGCGTGTCACCTTGTGTGAAATGTCGGCATCTTTCCGAACGGCAGGCCGACTGAGAGGTCCGTCGGACACTGCGGGCACGAGCAGGGGATGGGCCAGACGCCGAAAGGGTTCGTCGGGAGCCCGAGCGGCCTGGTCTGGGGCTTGACAGACGCGGAGCTGCGGGGAGGGTCCTTCGGGGAGAGGTGGGTAGCAGGCCGGTGTAGACTTGTGGTGGGCGGCACGCTGAACGTCGCCTCGGGCTTGATAAGCGTGCTGTGCGGGAGTATTGGCGGGGAGGGTCTCATGGCGGGCCCGTGCAGACTCGGTAAGCTTGCCGCCGGCGACGGCAGCCCCGCGTGGTGACCACGGTGGCCGTTCTGGTACACATCGCTCACGAGCCGCTTCATCTCCTCCAAGGAACTGTTGAGCATGAGGATGTAGTTCTTGGCCAGCAGCAGCGTGGCGATTTTGGAGAGTTTCCTGACGGACGGACCGTGAGCGTACGGCATGACTTCCCGCAACCCGTCCAGCGCCGAGTTCAGGTCGTGCATTCTCTTCCTCTCCCTCTCGTTCACCTTCAGCCGCAGCTCCTGTACCTCCTCCTCCGATAACTGCTTCTCGGCTTTCTTCAGACTCTTGCTCCCCTTCCGGATCTTGCCAGGCTGGGACCGCATGTAGGGAGAAGACGGTCTGGGCGAGCCGCCGCTGGACCAGGACAGAGGAGAAGACACGCTCGGAGACCCAGGCGACTCCGTCCCGACAATGTGCCCATGGTCTTCACGGTCTTCCATCTCGTCTATAACTTCGTCAAACAAACGATTGCACCAACCGTAAACTCGGACTCAAGCCGTCAATGCTTCTGAGGCGTTGTTAACACAGAATGGTCGCTTCTGCCCGCCTCACCGGATTTTAAGGGCGGCTCTTGGGCAGATAACAATGGGGACAAAAATAAGGACCCCGAGGGTACCTGTCCCCTTTGACAGATGGGCCACCAATCGCGATGCACGACCGCCAGCCAGCGATGAGTCTCATATCCGAGCAGGGAATTATTTGTTTGTTTATTTTGCATCATTCCCATTCTTTATAAGAATGAGTAAATACTACATATAACAACACTTTAAGAAGTACAAACATTAAGACATGCAGGCATCGCTGTTGTTAACTTGTATTGCGTCCTTTTTTGGTCTACAGAACCAATTATACCGACCATAAGGACACAAGAGTCGGCCGTACCGCGGCCACGCGGCGGTGGAACCTACTTAGCTCCTACCTCACACGCCTCATCAACTCACCAACAACTCTCCTCACAACTACAAACTTGGTACTTTGTAAGACACGTAAATATGCCACTTAACATGAGTCTAACGAGTGTAAAACGAAATGTCCCTTTTTGTGTGGACTCCATGCCTCCAGGCTAAGCTTTGTTTTGCTCACTTATAGCGGGTTGCACGGCTGTCGTGGTGCATTTTACCACATGGTTAAACTCGTTTTAATGATTAGTTCGGATGTCAGTAACTCCGCTAGCGGACGGGCACGTGCCGGGACTGTTTTCACGGTCCTTAGGTTCATCCAGGTTGTGTGGTGGTGTAGGAATAAAGGAACAGACGCGGAGAGAGTAGTCTAGTTACAAATTAAATTAAGGGCTCTTCTTCTCGACGCACTTTAGTTGAAGAGTTCCCATTGTGGAGAATGGACCACGAGAGCGTCGTTTGTCTATTCTATTGTACTGATTTTAAAACAGTTGTGGAATTGTTGAGGATTGGGGTTTGTAAAAGATGGGAGACTAGTCTGTTGGAGAAAATACACACGGTATATTTAGATGGCGCCAGTATCACAAAATAAGATTCAGCAAATTTCAGTTGTTTAGCCATCAGCACATTTGGGAATAAGAAAGTTAGACACAAATTTCCAGCTGCAATTTTCAGAATTGCCAAACCAGCACCCCCCCCCCCCCCCAATCTTTGTGTATTTTGATTAACTTTTTAGCTGACTGCTGGATGAGAGAAGCCTGTCCGCCATCTTCCCACAGACGTCAAAGCCACGGCCTCTGCCACGTCTCAGCCCAAGGGGACATTGTTCTTGTCTCCATGGCAACTCAAAAACGATCTATACTTATCTGATGTAGGAAAGTCACGGACGATCGTTCCCAGAGTCGCCAAGTCGCCGTTGCCATGCCCTGGGGACTCGTTCCCAGGACGCCCGGTTTGATGGTCAAGTGTCTGTCGTCTGACAAGTGTACTAGATCTATGCTGTCTCAGTCACCAAATTTAGCTAACATTTCTGTCACAAAGTATGAATTTTCGTTGAATTTATGCCGATTTTTTCACACTGAATACATAGAACATACATTTCCTGAGAAAAAAAACACCAATTATACATAGAAAACAATATTTTCCCCGTTTTTTTCCTGATTCACCTTTGACCTGTCCCCGACAGAACGTGTTTGTCCTTCAGTGACACAAGGTTCGATAATCGATGGTTTTGTCGATTTCCCATCGGGCTCGTTAAGAATCAATCATATCTATGATACATGTGATGAGCCCATGTCCTCCTAGGTGGTCTTCCTCTGGCTTTCGCATAGGAAAACTGATAATTCCACAGTGTATTCCTCTGTTTAATATTGACTGGAATTAAGTTTGTCCCACAGAGAATATACCATAGCAACGTGTCCTGCTGGAGCAAGGATTACTCAAAATCCTTCCTAATTAAATGTTTTTGATCCCGAAAAATGCAGATTAGCTATTACTAATGAAGAGGATAATGAGTTAATCGGGATGTAACTGGTTATTAGCAATGTTTGATCAATACTTAGTATCACATTTGCACTGTGTATGTGGAGCTTCTAATTTTAATCCATTGAACAAAAATAAAAGGACTCAAATACACATACTGATATAAACAATATTCTATACCATACATGACAATGAATTTGTCATATGGCTCAGAAGCTTATATAAATCTATATGCAGAAATATATTGTCTATACATGTACATGTATCATTGTACTCAGAACAAGTACATGTGTTATCCTGGTCGTTTAGTCCGCAAAGAGATGGGTAAGTTTTTGACACAGTGTTGATCTAATTATTCTTTAAACTTTAGTAGAGAACATTATTCCACGACAATTGTGTATAGTACAACGTATGTCAACAACTATTACACAAAGTTGCAACTCTGTAAAAATGCCCCATGATCCTAGCCTTGTCATTTCTAAATCTTTGATAAAGGGGAGTCATGTCGTTTGTTGATCTGGAAATAACCGGATTATTCTACCGACAAAGTACCATCGGAGAGGTGAGCTTTGATTTCCGCTTCATCAAATTATCAGGTCCGATCGACGTGCGCGTTTTTATCTGTTCTAATGTTTTCTGCGTGAAGCCATCGTCTGTCCTTTGTTGGTAGATTTATTCTGAATGACTGGCTTATCACGTACGGCACTGGAGCTGAAAGGGTGAATCAAAAGGCCAATTATCGCTGACAGAGCCACTAACAAAGGATTTATCTCACAAATGTAGCATATGTCGCTATTCCACACACGCTGTAGTGTAAAGAAGCTAATATTTCAACTCACAAGTTTTGGAAAACGTCATTTCTGTGAGAAAACTATTTGTTTTCTGATCCCATACGAAAATAAGAAACGCTTTCAAAGGAAACCCTGGAGGATTTGGTTTATCCTTGGTGCTTGGATAAAGCACTTGATTGGTTATTGAGGCATATGATTTGATTTATGTACTGTTGAATGGTAGTTCATCTTGGCGAGGTCCCTGGGCGCTGTGACGCTTTGTTGTGACGGCCGTACCGCTGGTTTTGTTTCTGTAGCGCCGACCGTGTGTGGTCAAAGTCAACCGGGATGGACATGGTCTTGAAATTCAACCGTGGGATACAGTATTTGGGTTGTTCAGAACGCATCAATCAGTCAAAATCCCGGGCTTTCTTTTCGTGAATTGTAGTAATCTTGGATGCTCTCTCTCTCTCTCTCTCTCTCTCTCTGTCTTCGTCTGTCTGTACATGTGTGCATGTGTATATATATATATGTAAGCTATACATGACATTTTGTAATTCTTCCCTGAAGTCGAATTTTGGGACGTAACATCCAACAACAGGTTGTTTACGATTCTTGATACCAACATGTAACCAACTAATTCAGTTTTAATGAAAAACCCACAGAACTATGTCAGACATCCACAGCACAGTACAGTGGATCGCCACAAGCTTACTTATATTTGTTTACTCAACTCCGAAATATGTTTCTGATCGCTCCCAAAGCAATACCTCTTTACAAAGTAGCTACTTTGTTGCTGAACCATGATAAATAGATATATACATAAGGATTTTGTCCACCTGTCCCCTAAATGTTGCTATTTTGATATATTTCGATAGATTAGACATAATCTGTTAGATGTAGCAAAAAATGTCACTGGAAGGTATCCGTGCCTTGAGGGCTATACTCTTTGTATGGTTCTGGTCGACTTATGTGTTGCAGAGTTTGTTGATTTTGAGCATAGGGTTTGAATTGCTGTCAATCAAAAGGACAGTTGGGGTGCACGTGAGGCCACCGAGAAGTCCGTGACGACAGGTCAAGTCCCAGGGGACGTGAAAATATCTTCTCTCCTCTCTTCTGCTTGGCAATATTGCAGACAATGGTCTAACGGACTCTAACAGACACACACTTGAGGTCCGGGTGAGACAGTCTGTGCTTAAGGCCATAAAGAGTGGTAACTGAGGCGTTTGGGGGTGTTTTTGGTGTCATGAAAATATCATGTTTGGATAATGCATGGGTCTTTAGTTTTTTTTAGGAAGTACCTTATTGCATAAAGGTGATTTATGCAAATTAGCATGACGTCATGATGATGTCATAGAGAGCTATATGGCCACGCCCATTTGGGGAAAAAATGACAGAAAAGTGTTTTGCCCCGCTTGTAATTCGACGATTGTTGTTGATACTTTACAGTATTGTAAATAATGGTCATTTAAAAAGATCTGTGCGTGGATTTTGTCATATCATGTAATGCTGATTTTTTATGATTTTTTTTCCTCAAATTTTGATTACCCCATATGCTACCAGCAATTGGGAGCACTAAATAGCACCCTTTTGAGGCGGCTGCGCGAGACATTCTACCTTAAAGGGTAAATTTCAAAATAAGATCCAATTTGACTAATTTTGATGAACAGTTTTTGGGGCGTGTCGCTCCGATAATCACATTGTGGTGGTAGTAGTGACGCAATACATTTTTACAGGCCATAAAAAAATTAAAATGATATTTTGAGGTCAGATTTGTATTTGGCATGTGCCAAGACCTCCGTATACCAAGTTTTGTTCTTGTATCTTCAAGGAGAGGGAAAATATGGTGTTTTTGCATATTTAATTAGCTTACTCAGATTTTATTACCCCTGGAACTCAATTATTCAGGATTATTTATCATTTATGAATTAGATATGCAAATTTCATGGCCATAGTTCAATTCAGCATGTTACAAAACTCCAGTATACCAAGTTTTTTCCTTGTATCTTGTATGACTGCGGAGATATTGTTATCTTGCATATTTAATTAGCTGACCCGGAGAAATTATGGCGTAATTTTTAGGCTTTTGATGGCCATAACACTCTAACGGTATGTCCGATGTTTTCGCAATAAAAACCATTCTATTTCTCTCACCAAGACCTATCCAATGATGTCAAGTTTGAAAAGCTGTGAAGAGTTTGAAATTTTTGTGTAATTTGAGACAGCTACTTTGACCTTGAAATTTGGCCAACAAATAGCAACATTTGATGGCCAAATTTTTGATTTTATAAAAATAGAAGTACATATCTACTAACATTGATGGTTATTTTTCGAAAAGAAATCTTCCTCGGGCATACCTCCTGGCTACCTTAAAGACGTTTGACGTTCGGATGATACAGGTTTCTATGCCATGTTCACGGGTTATCTCACTGAAGCTGCGGTACGTTGGCTGCATCGTTGCGTTCGAGCGATTTGACAGAACGCCCAACGAATTTTATCCGTTAAAACTACGCTTTGAATGTTTTGTTGTCTTTTTATGCGTACTTGTACGTTTTGCGTGATATTCCCGTTTAATGGTACCGTAACACATATTCGAGTTAGAACGCAGGACGATGACTTAAACGTTCCGCATTTCAGTGAGATACAAATTCATGATGTACACTTTTGATGCCACTGATCGTCCGAGCGGCAGAAACATTCAGTACCGAATCTCCCGCCTAGAACCATGATGCATGATGTATGTACATCTTGTGTTGTCATGTCCCGTCCAGCCTGTAAGAATGATGACTCACAAAGAGCAACAAAAGGAGGTGATGACTCGTGCGAAGGCTTTGTTTGTAAAAAAGGATGTGTCAGACTCTCCAAGCAGAAGTTGAACGAAGAGAGGCGCTGCTTTCTTCTGATTCGTGTCCGTTTTCTGATGGTTGTCAGAAAGACTGGCGGTCAGAAAGAGATCTCTTCATTCAATCTTTGCTTTGTTTTGAACATTAACGATAGAAGATGGTGCACTGCTTACCAGACACGGTCCCATACTACTGCTAAGCCTAATGGTTTCCATGGCGTGATGGGTGCAGGGCCGGGGAACTCCGCACGGTGAGTAACTCCCAACAAAGGGACGTCGGGAGATGGAGACATCACGACTGTCTTGTCAGGCCTGTCACAATGGGGACTGATGATGATTCATGGCATGTCATGACGGACAAAGCGAACCCACATGGTTGCAGATAGATTTCCGTTAGAAACCCATGGAGTCGTCATGTTATCAGTCGGTTATGTGTAACGCCAAACGGGTGACTAATACATTATGATACACATGTATATTTTCTACTATAGTTACTAGTAGAACCAACAGACACACGTTTTTGCATTACTGTATAACTACAAGAAAACAAACGTCACATAACACATATCACTTAGAATGTTTCAGAATACATCATTTCAACGGGCAGAAAGAAAAGAACTTCGTTCTTCATTTTTCGTTAGAGAAAGGATCAGACAGGAGTTGACCAAGTTTAGATTAGACTGTATCATTTCTTCAAGCAAGCACATAATGTCATTGCTGAACACAAAAATCATTTTTAAACGGACAGAAGAAATGTACAGACAGGCGAGTGACCTGGTGAGTAAGTGAATGAACAAGACCAATGGAGTGATAAATAAATGAAGGGTGGAAGGAAGAAAGGGTTGGATTGATGATGGATGGAGGAATGAACTTATAAGAGTGTGGATGGATCGATGGATGGGTGGGTGGATGGAATGATAGATGGATGAATGGATGGATGGAGGAGTGAATCTATGAGTGCATCAATGGATGCGTGGATAGATGAGAGTTCAGTTCAGTTCAGTTCATCCTCGGAGAGGTGACACCATCGTCTCCACAGGTTCCTATCCAGCATGAGAGATCCAGATGAGAGAATCGACGATTACCGTGAGCACCCAATGCGATAAATAGTAAAAGTTATTGAAAACAGATTGAAATCAAGGTTATCTCAACTTGAATGTGCAAACCTTACAAGTTAGGTAAGACAGTTCTGAGTTGAACAGTATGTACATTTGTAATATATTTTCTATCGGTATAGGCGCAATGAACCACGTTTCTAGAATGTGCTGAAAGACAGATGTGTTGAGGAGGACAATCTTTTCTGAAATGCCCGAATCTGTTCTTACTAAGAACACCAAACGTTGAGCAGATGTGATCTTTGTGTTCTCCCCTCTTAAACGTCTGTAATTCCTTCAGCTCCACTTCTGTTTCCCCATTGTACTTCACCTCTCCGTGGTACCCTCTCTGACCCCTACATGATGGTGACTTGTACATACCAAGGACATACAAACCTGTCAGAAAGAAGTTCTTACGTCAAGACAACTAGATGTTATGCCATCCATCAAACAACTTCGCAAAACGTAACGTTTAGTAAAAGCTTAGGCATGAGAAGACGTGTCAGCTTTTTCCAGCGTTCAAATGCACAGGTTTACCTACCTGGACAACCATTGCCCACAAACGCTGAACGTCAAAGCGTCCGTAAGTGCAAAGTTGGGCCAGGTGGCCGGAAGGTTCGAGTGCAGTACTTCACCCTACTTCACCTTCAAGTGCTGCTACTGGGGTTAGAACTCAGCATCAATGTAAAAAGTACTTATACAGACCACCCAAATACACAAGACTTCTTTGTCGTAATTTTCTTCTTTGCCATCTTAATGTTCTTTATTTTTTTCGGTCCGTTTTCACGTTATCCCATCTCTTTGTCTTTACTTTCTTGATTTGTCTAATCTTACTTCATTCCTTTTCACCAATTCTAATATTTCGTCTATTCTCTTTATAGCTTATATCTTACATTCCATCATTTTCATATTTTAATTTTCCAAGGTTTCTACAGATTCTTCATATTCTTCACAGCTCTTGCAAGCGATTAGGTGCACATGTCTTTAGATGAAGAAGACATCGTGAATGACAAATGAAATATCACGTTTTTCTCCGATCTGTTGAGTATGACGAATTGTGTATCAAAAACTTCCGGAACTGCAAATCATGGTAAGATTCAGAAGGATAAAAGTTTCTTTGTATGACCTGGAGCTACAACACACTTCGGCACCCGCCTGCGGACAGGCATCTCTATTCACTTCATATCTTTGCCCCATTGGGCACGAGATTTTCACACGTCATCAACACCTTTCTGATAGTCTCGTGCCCATGGCATGTTGTCGGGAGGCTGGGATAACAAAGACAGTCCAGTCAATACTGGCGTCATCTGAGTCGTAAAAACATTAACCCTTCCCTCCCCTCCATAAGGGCGAGACCACCTCAGGGGACAGGGGGTGGGCACAAAGGCGCTGTAAAGGTTTATGACTTGCTGCGGGGAGCGCTGTTACTAGGTAGATGATGACACGAGCGGAGACACGAGGCATTCCTGATGGTGAAAAGGTTGTTCTCTGTGAATGAAAATCTGCTTCTTTTGTCTTGTGCACTCTGTGAACGTTCTCCTTTAGTAGGTCCTTAATCCTAGTGAACAAAGACGGGGAAGTTTTCTTAGAGAAACCCTGGCGATGGAGATGTTTAAAAAAGGTCAAGAAAGTGTCAAGAACGCTCTAAGAAAGTGGTGTTCTTTTTTCATGCAAGTAAATTACTCTGCGTTCTTGCTGAAGAATGATCGTTTTGAGAAAATATAAATCAACCCAGATTGTCTAGTTCCTCATTGCTGTAAGATTTATCTGGATAACGTAAACAAAAAGCTGAAAGATGTACAATAAACAAGTCAACACAATACATCTGCTATGGCGCGATAGTCATAGTGGCAGATATGGCACCATAGTCAGTTGAGAGAGCTCGAGAGTCGCCTTCTTCCTTTAGTCTTCCAGCAACAGTAAATAATATGTAAACGAAGTTTCAACAATGTATAGAAGTAATCCATGACAGTATTCTGGGGTTATGGGTTGTCAAAACATCATATAAATCCCACTACTGTAGTACTGGTACTTTATCGTTTGGCCATTTTGACGCTTATTTCGCGATATTTCAAAAGAAAAGATCTATATAGAGGTGACAATTTTTAACAGAAACAGGACATAACGTACCAAATTTACACTTTTATGGAGTTTTAAGAAGTCATCCCAAACTCATAAAGCACGGGGAGATTGCCAGATAATCATTTGACAGACTATTCGACACCTCTCGGGAAATAAAGATAAGGTGTACATGATAAGAAAAGGTGAGGAATTTGGATGGATTTGGATCAGAAACGATCAAACTGAATACGTTCTCTATCTCGGGGATACAACGCGTAGCTGACAAACACGATAAAACGATTGGTATTATAAAAGCTTCCGACACCTTAATCTGATCTTAATCTAATCTTAATCTGACTTAAGCTCGGCACATCAAAGCCACGTGCCAATGGTGTGAATCAGAGTTAATCACGCCCTGTTAAACAGCTTAATTATGTATAATTAAGCAAGATTCTTCCATATTCACATAAGAATACAGAATCCCCACAGTGCTGTTTAAAACCGTTCAGCATATTGTTTAGATAAGCCTGTATAGCGGTCTGCTTTCATAGTCTTGTCAGAGTCATTAAGCATCTTATTCTTAACAGCTAGTCTGAGATTAGAAGACGTAATTTCAGCAGAGATGGTGATGAGATAGAGGAACTGTATTGAGAACTGGGCTCCTCAGTGACCAATAAAACCGTTCAGTGTAACGTAAGAAAAGGAGGACTTGTGAGAAAATGCTGATGCTGAATGGTAATGGTTTGTTGACTTCTCTTCTTTAAAATAGCTGCAGACGATTGTCTGATGATTCGATCGTAAACCATGGGTTGCAAAGGTCAGTGGATTCGAATCTAGGTTACAAATCAGTATCTAATATTTTTTCCCAGCATTTGATGAAAAGTCCGTTGTTGCAATGCCAGCCAATCAGACACACTTTGGACAAGTCAAACTCACGGTGGCGTTAAGTTGGTTATGGCTATGCCGATTCACGTTATTGTTATACCAAGGTGGGCACTTTATCTTCGTTTTCTAAATGTTTTTATTCAATTTCTTTCCCTTATTCGTTAAAATGATAGTTCCTACACCTCTAATCAAAAATGATTACTCCACTATCGAATAATGTGAAGACCTTTTACCATTCCCCCCCCCCCCCTTTTTCAGTTTATCTATCAGTATGTTACCCACTGATGCATTTAGAAATATACACGATAGATTTTCACTAATGAAAGGCCACCTGCAATGAGCTCAATGTCACAAAACTAATAAAGAAACAACGAACAAACAAACAAGTATCCAACAACATCCAAGCTCACAGTTTTGCATACGCTGAACATGCCATCTAGTACTAACCTCTAGAGGGACCGTCATAATGCTGCTTGTGGGAAGTAGACAAAGATTACCATTCTTTGAACTACCAGAAGATTTCAGACGCTAACCAATGAGTAAATAATATGACTGCCCCTTCCTTGATCTGCGAGGAATACAAAGTTTGAACTTATGAAAGTGCTGCATAGTTTCACTTTAACAATGGTCCATTGCTGGGTATATATTTTTCCTGTATAATAGATGATTGCGGTAAAGCGTTGATTAGGCATGGTGTTCCCCCCCCGTGTACATTAGTTTACAGCGGTGTACAGGGACTGACAGCTTCCATAGTCGGCTTGGATAGGAGATAGATGTACGGAGGGAAAACACACGCAAAACGATTGGTCACGCAGAGATGGAAGTTCAAATGTCGGAATACTTCGGTACCAACGCCGCTACCTGGAAACAAAACAACACTGCGGGACGTAAAATCATTAAAAGTATATGCAAAATATCTCAACATTAGTTTATTTTGATATGTTAAGTATAGAAAGTAATGTTATGATAAATTATACAAAAACATCGTTTAAGATACACCAGTGACTGAAGATTTAAAAAAACTTTTTTAAATCAAGCTTATTTTGCATATGAAATAGAAACAATTACAGGTAGACATTGGATTTGCTCTTGTGTATACTATTACATTGATACAAATGTAAGAAAGCACTTACGAAAGGATATATCGTAAAATATTGCAAAAATGCCCCACAATGTATCATCTATAAAGAATTTATGGCTTCAACATTTCAGTCTTCGTACGACATGGTAAAGAAGACTATCGTAATTTGGTGTAGAGAAACTGCATATTGTACACTAAAAGATCTTGTACCCTATGGGCTGGTTTAGAACACAATACATGAACTTCTGCTTTGCTCTTGTAGCTTATACATATTCCATGCCGGGTTAAAGTGGTCCAGCATGTGGTAGGGAGACAGACGGGCGGCCCTGTGTGGCGGCAGGTTTGGGTCTGTGCCCGGTATGGTTCTGTTCTGGGAAGGCTGTGGAGTTTCTGGCTCCCTTTACACCCGTGTAGAATGGATTACACGGTTAAAGGTGTCAGGGGTAAGTGGGGTAGGGAATAACGGGGTGCTAATGAGGTAAGTACGGACCCATCACGTCCAATATCCGCACCGCAAGGAGAGAATTCTGGCCTAAAGCTTGTCCAAATGGAGCTGTTCCTTTATTTCGTGAGACATCTGACTCTAAAGGCGGTTTGGGCCTGTAGGTGGGACCCTAAAACCGTATATATATAAATTTCTACATTAAAGGAAATTAGATTCAGCATCTTTGGCATTTTCTTCAGCTTGTAAGTTGCACAACAATAATTTGCTACGTGTAGTGGTTTAGATGAGTGGTTCTTGATCACAAAGACATGGGTTCCAATCCGAGCTTTAGTCGAGCTTTAGTTACCAGTTATGCCAGTCAGATTCAGATAAAGTTCATAAGCTGAACGAGACCAGAAACGACAGTACAAAATTTTGGGCATTGTTTGAAACATCGTACCATTCTAACCAATTGAAGATCTGAAGCCATTTAAGTTCAACGGCTGCATCAGATGGAGAAGAGTAGCCTCGGTTGATATACTGGACCCGTACTCACAATAAAAGCACATGTCTATTTGATTTGTTTCTAACACCATCTGTTTGAATGGTAAGTAGACTTCTTTTGAAATTCAATTCTAACATTCTTGTCACAAAAACATTCTCCTTGTCTCAAAACCAATATTTGGGAACCACATTCGGAGCTTTGTAAGATAGACTACGATATGTGTACGTCGGTGTAGGATAAGGATGGAAACGTGTTGTTTTGTTTCACTTTAAAGTGGACAGAAATTACCAACAACAAAACGTACAGTTCTAGACCGTTTTGAAACCAGCTGCTCCGTGTGAGGAGGGAATCGCGCCCCGTGGAGAGTTTTTAACCCGGAGTGGCAGCTCAGAAGATGTATTCCTTGTCGTTCTTTGTCCGCCATGTTACCCTGACAGGCCGGACATTGGTCCTTTCGCTGCGCTCTTGGCTCAACTTTTGGCGGCGTTCCTTTTCTAGAGAAAGAAGACCGTACCTTTTGTAAGAGGAAGGAAGGTCCTGCTGTGGTATTTAGAGGGAGAAGAACGATCCGACTTGCGGCTGTGGAGGCATTTTTTGTCTTCTCATCACTGAGCTGACAGCTTCTGTAATGTGACCGTATGAAGCTTTATAGTTCAGTTTTCAGAAGGTGCAAAGTTACTTGTAGCTTGCAAGTTCTTTTGGGGGGGGAGGCACTGATTGATTCAAAGTATGGGCCCTAGAAGCCCAGAAACGATCTCACAGGCATTAGAACCTGGCCCATATGTTGAATATCGCACATAAAGGAGGCTAGTTATGCATAGTATAAGTATTGTTTGTAACCTGTGCATAAGTCACATCGTTCGGCAAATACATCGTTCGAATTCCTGAGACAATGTTCGAATCTGGTTCAAGCAGGTATTTTTCTCATGGCAATGTGGAATGAAATGTCGGAAAGCAAAACTTTCAAATACATATCTCGAATTGATAAGACCAGGAAAGCAATGAAATTGAATATGATGATAGCATGTAAGGAATACACATAGATGTAATGAGGATAGAGAAGCCGATACCATACATTATAAATAGAGCCAAAGCGCATTAGGCTACGTTTAAAGCTCATTGTATGTTTATATCATAAAGATATATACTGTATTCTTGTAAGACAGTTCTACCAGCGTGCAGCAAAAATAGAATACATCAAACCAGACTCTCTCTCGTCTCTAGCATAAATTCATAGCAGAAACTCCTGCACCGCAGACTTATCCCAAATTTAGCTGACAAAGAATATTTGGTGTGAGGTTGTCCCTGGGTAATATTGTTCAATTACAAACCCGTCCCTTGAGGCATTGCGACACGCGGTGGCGGAGCCGGTCACGCTTACTTCTAATTGGATAAACGGTCTGGTCGGTATTACATCCTCCGTTTGGGACTGCCTGTCAAACTTTCAAATATTTTCCGTTATTATTAGCATTATCAAAGCCATGTCAGTGTGTATTTGATACCTTCGTTTTACTTTCCGAATCCGAACCTCTATAGGTGTATCAAGTGTATGTGCAATAGAGTTTGATTCACTTATTTTGAAAGATTCAGAAAAAAAGAAAATTTTGTTCGATTTCAAAGAAAGCCACAGAAATCTGTCATATGTAGAAAACATTGCATTTTGCAATATTAACATATGTTTTTTCGAGCATGTATAATAAATAGTTACATTATTTGAATGCACAGCAGATAAAAATACATGCGTGTTTAGTAAATATATATATATTCTAAATACTGGACTATTTTTTTGTCTGAATATAACAGCCCATTCTTGAACGCTTAGCATTATTGTCGTATGGCTTCCAGCTCAAACTGGTAACTTTTAGGTGTTCAATCGAGAAAAGATTGCCAAAACGAGTATAGATTTTCAAACCGCCGATGAAGTCACTTGGTACTTTGCTATTCACCTATGAGAAACTTGAAAAACATCAAATATGCAAAACGACACGAAAATCATAGAGAGGATCGTATTTCGCCTTTGCTCAAGGTATGGTTCTGCTCTTTGCAAACTATAACACGCCTCATTTCCTAAAACCGCATGGAAAGAAGAAAAAATGCGAAAAGAAAGCGGCGAACAAACAATACAACAACAAAGACTCTGGAGGAGCCCAGCTCGGCCCGGAGGGGGACCTGTCCGTCCAACCTGTCATTATCCACGGGTGCGATATGTAACCCTCGTTAGCGCTCTAATGCACATCTGCTTCCCTTAAACAGCCGCACTTGTCTATTGTGGGGAAGACGGCGGGAGTTTCGTGGCATTTTGTCTTGTTAACGGGGTACCGGTGTTTGCGAATGAAAGAAAACGTGACAGTAGCGGGATTCGGGAACTACAGAATTCTGAACAGAAAAAAAGAGAAGGATAAACAAACCCAAACCCTGGCCATTAAGTGGAATATCAATTAATCTAAAGGAAGAGAGTTTTTAAAAACTTTCAAGGCATAACATATCAAGGAAGGCCCTCACGGTTAGTATGTACACGTGTGTGTATGAGAGACCGTCGACGGACTATTTTGTCATTGATAGAACTAGAAGTAAATGTTTCGACAATGGTGGTATCACTGCGCTGTACATAGTGTACTTTAGAGAATGGGGAACGCTTAAACTCCGGACATTGTACACTTCATACGGACTGTTCATAGAACTTAAGACTGGATTGACTTTATCGCTCGGTGCAGACATGTTTCTTTCAGAGTTGTGCAAAGAACTGCTTTGACCAGTATTGAACTAAACTTTACGCTACTGCTGTCTGTGTCCAGCAAAACTGCAGGCTAGCTCAACGGTAGGGTATCTCTGAAGAGCGCCAGGGAAATGCATGGCGGAATTCATACTGTACTGGTAGTTGTTGTTGTAATATATTGAAATGCATTTTAGATATTACTACTATATCTACTGAGTAATCAATTGTAAAATGACGTTTATGCCTTTATATGCACGGGAATAAATCGGTTTTTTTAGTTATATTATATGAAATGGACAACATAAGACCATCACTACTTATGGAAAAGAGGGTACCCAATAATGAAAATAACAAATGAGATAGAGTAAAGATAGTTGTATTCGTAACGTTTTTGTCAACAGTCAAATATACTATGTTGTATATACAAAACATTTCAATCTCACTATATACAGAGATGTGTTGAGCAGTTGTACAAAGATCTATAATTTCGATCGCATCCGTGAATTCAGCAACTTTACAGCATCGGATGAAAACAACATTCAATCATTCTGTAGGCGACGTAAAGGAAGCAATCATAACTTGACCAGGTAACATATGGCAGTATACGTACGTAGAAGTGAACATTTTGTAGCAAAGTTTACACAATAGACGGAGCATGTTACATAACTTACGCTGAAGTTGTGATAGAGGTTAGTCTGGTTTTCCTGAGTTCAAAACTGGTCTAACAACATCGATATGTACAGATAAGAATTTCTTAAATGTCTCTGAAATGTTCTTTTTTTCATCTTGAGAATGAAGGGTGTTTGCCGAACGGTAGCCGGTTGACACTGTCGGGCGGACACTGCGGGCAGGAGCAGGGGATGGGCCACCTGGAGAACGGGCTGCGCTCGTGCTGGTGCTCCGGTCTGAGGAGAAGTCCGCTGTGGCTCGCTCGGGACGCGAGTGGGTGACTCAGCGGGCCGTGTGGTATCTGAGACGGGGAAGGGAACATCGCTGGCCCGTGGAGTCCCGGCAGAGTGGGCGGTGACAGAGTCGGGTGAGCGGGCAGCTTGGCGCGGTGTGCCGGGTGGATGTCACTCACGAGCCGCTTCATCTCCTCCAAGGAACTGTTGAGCATGAGGATGTAGTTCTTGGCCAGCAGCAGCGTGGCGATTTTGGAGAGTTTCCTGACGGACGGACCGTGAGCGTACGGCATGACTTCCCGCAACCCGTCCAGCGCCGAGTTCAGGTCGTGCATTCTCTTCCTCTCCCGATGGTTGACTTTCAGACGGAGCTCCTGGAGTTCTTCCTCCGATAACTGCTTCTCGGCTTTCTTCAGACTCTTGCTCCTCCTGATCTTCCCCGGACGGGAGCGGGAGGAGGGTGAGGAGGGGGCGGGCGAGCCGCCGCTGGACCAGGACGATGTCGGTGAGGACGGCCGGGGAGACACAGACGGGGAGGTTCTGTTGAACATCGCGGCGTCCGGAGTCTGTTCCATCTTCAGAACCCACTTGGCTGTCTCAATGTCGGTGTTGCTCATGATATCTTCCGTACACACCACGATGATTCCCGTGTTGGAGTGGCTATGAGGAGTTCATCCCGAACTTTTTAACTGTACTGGACAAAGGATTTGCAGAGGACAAAAGAATCCCAATGGCCGGAGAGCCAATCAGAACCGTGCGTGTTCATGGATGGGCGTGTTTACTGCTGAGATTGTCCTGCAAATGAGCACTGCTTATCACACCAGCTCCGTCAATTGGGGCAAGGATTTGGGCAAGGAAGTTTTACCCTCTTGGTTTGGGTGAGGTATTAAACCATTGGTATATCAAACTAAGGAGGGTCTATTCAGATGATGAACCATTTGTAGCTTATTCTTAGGCCCTGACAACTAGGGTAGATAGTGATAGTCTGGCCATATAGAAGTCTCAAAAGATCCGTGTCTCTTTGAGGATCAAAGACGCCTTGCTTGCATACGCCGTTAAACAGCCTTATTAAAGAACTGAACAAATGATCTTTTATTGATTGCTTACGTCCCATATTATATGAAGTGTCGACGTCTTGAAAATGTGTGCTTGGTTTTATTCTGACGTACGACGCGAAATAATAGACAATGCTGATAACTTTGGTGTCACAAGAATACTCGCAGTCTCAACCACACATACTTTGCCCCACGCAGTGCCTCCCAGCGGAGTTTGTATAGAGTGCAGTTTGGGGGTCTCTCGCTTGTCCAGTCACATCATTGCACACCAGTAGGGTCGGAGACTCTAATGACCAGTTTAGAATGTCCCCACCACAAGTTCGCGCTTTGATTCCTGAGATAATGACCGGTTAGACCGTCTGCACCAGAAGCTCGGGCCTGGGACGTGTCACGTCCAGTTTCACGGCGCTGACAGGACTGATGGAGGCGGACAATAGAGAACTCCTCCCCGGTACAAATCAGACGACATTTCCGACTGACCTCATTGACCTTTGCGGTGAACGATATCCACAAAACTGTCACAATACGTTAAATCTTAAAACTTACAGTTTAAACCATGTGCTATTGGGAAACAATATGTGGATCCTTGGTCACTGCATTGCTGGTTTGATCCCAGGGTCGGTTCCAGTTCGGACATGTTAAAGGGAATTGTCGAACTTGTTGATTAGGCCTACGTCACATCTCCGAACCGGGGCCCGGCCGGGCAGCTTTCGGGAACGAAAAGTATGATAGCAGTAGGCACTATTTGCGTATACATGTATATATTTATGTATACATGTACTTGTCTATTTTTCGTTTCCCGGTTTGGAGTTCCGTCCCGTGTATGGGAGAGCTTCAAACGTTAGCCTCAAGCGACACGTACACGTAACAGAACTCAACATACTTATTGAGTATCGAGAAGAACCCGATGTCCTTGGCTCAAAAGCAGAAGCGAAGCCGCAGTGCACTGCTGGCTATGCAGCTAAAGAAAAACTTTCCTTCTTAGTCCTCAATCAGGCCAACTGGAAAGAAAAAGTTCGTCCAGGGAAGTTTAAGCTCTTTAGATAGCCATCTAAAACAATCATGGGAAAATGTAAAACCTTGACCGACACCAATCCTTAGGGTAGATGCGATCTTCCTGGGAAAAACAACCTGCCTTGACAACCCTGGGAACGATTCTGTTCTCAAGTCCAGAGTTCCTCACCTGGGGAAATCAATTGGCTGATTGGCTGCTATAGCAACCAATCAGCGCTTTAAACTTATCAGTGTTCACCACTTCGATATAGAGTACAGTTTCAACATCCTATTTCTGTAGAGTGCAACTTTTAATTTCAACAAGGTGGTGACTTTATAACATACAACGCAGTAGTTAAGATACAGACAGAGCACAGAGACCACACACTGTGTGATGGTCAGTGGGAGCCTGTCCAAAGAAGAGACCCTCCCTCTCCTGAGGCTGTATTGTGTGTCCGGAGGACGTATTGTCCTGTACCCCCTCGGACAGGACAAGTCAAGATGTCCGCTGCCAACTGGACACAATGAGGTGTTGGTTAAGTCCTGCTGAAGGCCTTTGAAGGTCTTTGAACTCCAGACGACTGACCCCTTTTCTGGGATAAAAAGGTTCCTTTTCTGTCTCCTTCACTTTGAACTCCCGTCTTCTCATGACCAGCTGAGGTCTGTGATGACTGGACAAGTTTCGCAGTCCTGCTATAATTCTAAAAATAAACGTTAGATCTAGACTATATACTTGCAATACTCTTCACAACTTTGGGAATGTTGGTAGAACAAATAAATTGCTAATTCTAATACAAATCTTCTGGTGAGATTTTGCCATTCCTACATCAAGTGTAAAGTTATTGCATTTGTTTCATGATGTTGCACCTGGCTATAAAAAAGGTATTTTTTTGGTATTCTCTGGTTAAAAGATTTCAATACCCCCTTTGACATTTTATCTCAAAACCAACACTTGCCCCACCCTACAGTCTGTAGTCTGTTGGCCCAACCCCTGATCTCCCTCCCCACAGAAGACACCAGACCTTGTAGTCATCTGGCCACAAATGTTCCTGTCCAAAACCACAACATTTGGTCAATTCTAATCCTGTAAGTGGATTTACTGTCCTCCCAGTAATGAAGAAGAAGTGCTCAAATCCTTTCTGTGGCAGGCTTGAATGGGCCCATCAGCTCCTTTATGTCCCTCTTGTCCAGCTTTTCACAGCTTTTTGTGTGGTGAGAAAACACAATCAGAACCTCTGTCAGTGTGGTAAATATTCAATCAGTCATGAATGGGGTTTATGGGCAATCTGGATGGGTTCATTAAAAAGTCAAATGGATCCTTATAGTTTCCTTTTGACTTACTTGTAAAATCATCAACAACTGTTGAGCTCCTGTGGACTGTGTATTGTTTATATGAGTGGTGGGTCTTTGAATTAATTAGAGATAACCAAGGTTGAGAGTGGGAGGTAAAAGTAATCTAGTGTTACATTCGTATGTGAAGCTTCATGAAGGCATGATGTTCAAAGCTGTGAAACTTACCTGAACTTAAATACTGCAGTATCTTTCCTTCTTATTATCTTCTTTCCTCTCTGAAAGTGTTTATATTGATAAGAAGCTTTTAAAAAGTAGGCTTTTCCAAGCTGTCACTGGAAACATTACCCAGAGTCCTGGATGATATACATGTAGTACTAGTAGACTGAACTACACAAATCATCCAGCATTCAACATTTTTTTCTTCCTAGTCCTTTCGATCAAGGGCACCAGCCTTATGACCTTTGGAAGGTCAAGAAGTCAGACTCAGGGTTCAAGTCCAATCAGGCATCCTTTCCTGCCTCCACTGTCCTGTGATCTTTATCAAAGGAACATCTTGGATGTGAAGGAGTCTCAGGATACAAGGTTTTTAGATATTCTTTTCTCCTGCAATCTCAGACTGAGAGGTGAAGACATCTCAAAGGTGAAGAAGTCATCAGACTCCAGGTACACGGTTTTCAGGCATATCTTAAAGTCATTTCCTGCTTCTTTTCGCCTGTAATCTCAGACTAAGAGGTGAAGACATCTCAGAGGTGAAGAAGTCAGACTCAGGGAATGAGTGCATCCAGGCATGTAATTTGTCCCAATCAGGAAAGAAAAAGCCAATTTCAAGCCTTGTTCCGGAGGCGACAAAACCCTTTGTTCTAGTGCTCCTGGGCTGTATTGTGTGGTGGTGACCTCACCAGGGGAGGGGCCGGCCAACATCAGGAATTCTCCGGCAGGTTTTACATCTGAAAACCTCCAACAGAAGCCTTCAGGGTGGCGAGTGGACACACCAACAATCCCATCAAAGGACCATCCTTTATGCTGGGTGGAGACCTGAACTTTGATGTCCTCTTGTGGCCAGACTGTCTTCATCTGTCATGGATAGAAAGTCTTCATTAATCCTATCCATGGTTTAGGGGGCAGCAGGAACCAGACCACCTAGATGGATGGTAGGTTTGGTATCAGACCAATATTGCCATATGTTTGTAGCCAAAGGAAACTACAGCACATTTCAAAATGCAACATGTTTAATAGCCTCCATAGCAGGCTCTCTATGGGTTTTTTTGGCACTTTTGCTGGCCATTTCTTTTTGTACTGGGTCGCTGATTGCTGGCCTCTCTCATAGCCGCCCATTTTAGAGCCTGCATGGAAACGCTTCTACAAAGGGATATTAAAAAACGATTAGGGCGATTAACAAGGAGGTGCGAATTCCCTGCCTGCCGTGGACGGCTAATAAACTGCCATATCGCCAGAGTTGTAAAATACTTGAAGCCGACATGCGAATTGCCTCTCACGGAGTTGTGAATTACTCCTAACGTGTGTGTTAATAGGGCAGATGAATGGCTAATCTTTTTGTAATATCCCTTTGTAGAAACGTTTCCATGCAGGCTCTAAAATGGGCGGCTATGAGAGAGGCCAGCAATCAGCGACCCAGTACAAAAAGAAATGGCCAGCAAAAGTGCCAAAAAAGCCCATAGAGAGCCTGCTATGGAGGCTACATGTTTAACTGGTAGCCAACACACAGTGGGTATAGTTCTCCGATTTGTGATTTGACTGTCAGTTCTGTATCTACCAGTATTACCGCCCTTTGGCAGAACACACCAGCTTGTAACTGTAACTATGAAACAATGATCATCGTTCCTGGTAAATCAAATGTTTTTATTGTTCAGAGTGTGGCGTGTTTTGCTATTGGCCCTTTTCGGTTCAGTTCGCCCTCTGTACTTTGAAACATGTTTGACAGGTGACATACCAGTATTCAGCAATGAACGAACCAATTCACGAGGTTTGATAGCAATACTGGTGGTGAGTAAACTTGGATCAAGCAAGGATCAAGGTACCTGGTCTTTTCCCTTAACCTGGTCTCAAGGGAAAAGTTGGTTGAGGGTGGTCAGCTGCAAAATGAGTAGGCTCTACCCTGTGTAACAGCCAAGGAACTAGAAATCATCTCAACAGCACAGACCTTCACAACACTCACTCTTTAACAAGGTTATAGTGGTGGTCCAATTCTCACTGCTCATTTACACAACGTCTACATTAAAGGTTCTGGGTTCAATTCCCTTGCATGTTGTGGCCTTGTGAAGAGCACTTAACAACCATTTTCTCACTTGACTCAGGTGAAAATGAGCATCTAACTTAAATAAGGGACATCCTCTTTGATGAGATCAAGGAGGTTAAAAACCAAGTTTTAACCTCCTTGATGAGATGTTAAGTTGCAAGCTCCTTCATCTTTGAGGACAGCCACACATGTTAAATATCCCAGCACACTTTTCAAAAAGAGTAGGGGTCCATCCTAGTGTGTGAATCAAACCGTTAAGTCTTGTCTTGTGCAGCTTGTACCTTGTCCAAAGTTGATGTGCTATGCCTGAAGGCAGCTTCTCAGTTATGTTAAATTAACAAACATCCATAAAATCAAGTTTTATGGTCTTATATGCCAATTGGCAACCTCTTGATCTGACTGCAATAGCCCCAGCACATCTAGTTTACCACAGCCTTTTGTGTGATAAACACATCTTACATTACTACTTGATGATACTCCCTGGATGGTTGGCTCACTCTCAAGCTGGGCAGTCAGTAATACTGTCTTTGTATCTGTCACAATTGTGTGTTACCTAAAAATAGAGGACAGCCCACAACATCTGTGACATGTTCTATACAACCTACCCTGGATAATGAGAAAGAAACAGACATATCTTGTATACTTTGTTAAAGCCATATAGAGTGCACCTTAACCACCTGTTAATGCAGTGACTTCAGCAAAGAATTTTAAACCTTTCCTTAATAAGAGTTAAGAAACTCCTTTTCAAAGAGTTGTCTCCATTTGATGGGATGTTTTCTGTCTACCAGGATATCGGAGGTAATGATCTGTGATCCATTAGTGAGTGTAGCCTGCTGGGATGTTGAACTGCGACATTGTCGCGTGCCTGTTCGCGTGTACCGCGTAGGGGAGGTTTCCTTGTTGTAATCTTTACCTATTGTCCTGTTTTCATTTTGTGTACAAGCATGGACCTCCTAGGCAGGCTTCCGGTTAGGTGTGGATCTTTTTCTTTTACGCCTTCATAAATCATGCATTTCTAAAGCAGACATGTTGTATTAGCCACTATCTATTTCCAACCGTCATAACATGCAGAAGTCTACTTGGTTAGGGGTTTAAATCCTACTCTAGCTGCTCGAGTTTTGTACCTCAATATGCATGGTGCAATGTATTAGCTATATCAGTAATGGAAAACGACACTTATCTTTGGTGCCATCCTAGTTAGTTTACATCCCCCTCCCAACCACAAGTATAGAGGCAAGTACTGGATCCCAGGAAAAAGCTGTGAGTTTGACCAATGAGGTCTTTTTTTAACCTCCTTGGTTTGGCAGACGATGAAACTAACTTGGGTGGCACTCAGGTAAAACCACTGCACCTACTTACAGTACATTTAGATTTTGAGTACATGTATCAGAAAATGGTACATGTGCAGCACACATTTTGCACATATTCTGCATACTGGGATCAATATGGTATTGAGGAACCTTCATGAATACATACTATGTATAGATTGCTAAGGACAGATGTCAACCTTTGTCATAATTCGCACAATCTTCTATGGTGAAGACCACAAGTGTCATAAGTGCAGAGGATGGGCACTTGACAGGAACTGGTACAAAACGATCTTCTTCATCAGTCAATAGACAGGACAGTCTTTACGCCAAAGTTTTTACGGCTGGGCAAAACCTTTTCAAGCAGATGCCAATGCAGAGGAAGAAGGTGTCATGTCATGATTGATAGCTTAGCTGGCAGGCGCCAACCTTGTACACCAACAATAGTCCAGGACTGACTTTAATACTTTTACGACCGTACCTAATGCAAGAGGTGTCCGATCATGAATGATAGTCTAAATGGGGGATTGGGGAGACATTGACACGCAGGCGCCAACCGCCCTGTGGGGTGGGGCTCTGCATGGGGGGTAGGGGGTGTGATGGGGTCGTCGACACTTACGTGTTAACAACACAGAACCCTGCTGGTTAATGGAGTTGGCACAATTAATGAACTCACGTGGACTAACATCTGTCAGTCTAGCTCTCTCCTAGTGTTTACACTGGCTATAACCTTCTTCATTCTAAGGATGCATCCAAGTTCCGAGTTTTTACTGGTTACAGCAGAGGTCTGTAGGAAAGGGTTAATTGAAGATATCATCATCATTTCAATTGAAGACATAAAGACTTCAATGACTGAGTTTTCTTACGACTAGTATCAAACCTGACTTGTGCATCCTTTTATGCATTTTTAAACCACTATATGCCAAGTACAATTCATCCTTACTGTCATTGTATCAGCAGAGTATTTTCTCTGTAAATCTCTGACAAGGGAGTAAACATATATCTAGGAAAATGATTAAAATTGCTTGTTTGCTTGCTTGATTAAAATTAGCATAGCCTTTTCATCATTAAAGCATGGGTGAACCATTGAAATTGTGCATGTCCTAGCCCCTTTGAAACCTAAAGATCTTAGCATACAAAAGTAAGTTACAATTTCTTCATCTCATTCATGTCTTTGATGGAAGAAAAGGAAAAGATCTCCTGTATTATATGACTGCCTTACAAGACTATGATCTTGTGTAGACCAAACTCATTTGGCTGCTGAAAAAAAAGTAACAATCACAGTAGAAACTGCTTATTTGGAAGGCCATCTGTAGCTAGGTAGTGGTAATAACTTGCGAGAGGCATAAGCTGTTTATCGTATTACATCTTGGCTGATAGACTGACAGATATCAGTCATCCTTTAATACAATAGAACAGGCCCCAGGCACCTCACTGTTTATGGCCCCTAACAGCATTAACACCAGGGTGTGAATGGGACAGAATGAACTCACCTCAAAGCCTGGACATCTGTCCATACTTCCAGAGGTGTGACCCACACATGGGGACCAGAGGAGGCCTGTAGGGGTCCTGATGGACTGATATACTAATGTATAGTACAGTAGATCTGGTACCACATACAGTAAAGCTCTTTCCTCAATGGAGGTGAGGTATGGCTCACATCTTAAAAGTCAATTCCAAGCACACCTGGTTTACCACTTGTCTTTGAAAAGTATGTTGGGTCCTTCTACACATTGCAGTTTGACACCTGAGTCTAATGCCAGCGAAGCTCCCTATTACACCGTGCCACTGGCTTCAAGATCATGTAGGTAGCCTACATAGCAGGCTCTGGACCTTTTTTTCTTCGTCTTTTTGCTAGCCATTTCTTTTTGTACTGGGTAGCTTGGCTTCTGGCCCTAGACTGCTATATATTGTGTAATCTGTAGCTGCATTATGCCACCTTCGGAGCTGCTATTTGCAGGTGGCATAAGGCATTCCAATCTACTAGCAAACACTATTTGAAACTACTGTACCAGTGAATCTCCAAACAAGATTGGAGGTAATATTTTACACATGGTTTAGGGCTTTTATATACCTCAATCTAGTGGAAGGCGACAAAAGAAACAGCCCACAAGAAAGCCTTATCCATAAAACACTGACCAAGATCCTTTAATTCATTTGGTGCTGTTTAGTGCATGCTTGAAAGTAGCATAAAAATTGAGTGAACATCGTGGCATGATGGCTAATAAAAATGAAATAAAGAAAAAATCAAAGCTTGAGGACAGTTTTGTCCATCATAAATCAAATAAGACAAGAAGACATTAGTAAGGGTTGCTTTTAAATGTTCATTGGAGTAAAAAAACGTGTATCACACAGCTGACATATGTCTATCAACACGTGTGCACGCTCCATTCCCTGTCCATACAAAAGTTGTCACCTTTTTCGAAAGCTCGTAGTCACCCCCTACCGGGGCCACAGACAACCCCCCTCAGCAGGATTTCCCTGTTTCTAGGACATTACTGTAAGTGTGGCGGAGATGTTCCCCTAATAGACCCATCACTGACACCTTCTCTGGAACTGACAGTTGTGTTCTCAACAGGTTTCCACATCCTTTTTAAAGGTATATGACAATGGACAACGCACATATAACTGCTGACAAAGGCAAACATCAGTATAACAATTCTTCAGACTTGGAAAGATTCTATTTTGCGACCTGTAACCAAGGAGGTTATATAACCTCCTTGCTGTAACTAAGGACCTCCTTGCTGTAACAAATTTGTGACAATCTATTTACAGATATACCAAACTCACTATACCAAGCTATAATAAGAGGTTACAGAAAAATCTGAAGGAAATGAAGATGAGTGGAATGCCATAGCTTTATGATGTTGTTTGTCTGATATAGGAATTTAGATATTTTGTAATAAAAGGTGTTTGAAGGCAAATTAAAATAACTCAATTATCAAATGGTTTACAGGCCCTTACAAAACTGTAGATAATTCCTAAATGCTTAGGTCAAAGCAGTAAAGAGAGTATCAGGCAACAGTTAGTGCCACCTCCTGTCCCTACCTCAAAATTATAAGCCAAAGACAGTCCAAGATCTTGAATTAGAGACCAGCAAAATTTATTACTAACACCGCTTAGGTTGTGACTCAGTGTTTGACAAGCGCTTGACACCAAACACCACAAAGTCTGCACTAATGTTTTGTGCCATTTGCTATCTTCTTAGCCATACTATTGCATCATATTACAATTATGAAATTAAAGCCCAATTTTGGCTGAACATCAGCCACTCGGCAATTGTCATCTCGTGAAAACGGGCCTAAATGGTTTCGTTTTCAATTGAGGAAAATGGCATCAACTATGTATGGCCTATACATATAACCTTATAAACTGTAGTCTTGATGAAAAGACCCAACCCAAAAGAAGAGTCTATTTAGCAGCTGTTTGGCGTGTGTTCAATTCTTATTGACTTTTCATCAAACAAAAGATTCGGTGTCGTTTATTACCACATGAAATACCGCAGACACAAAGGTCATTATCTGTCAATTAAACCAGCCTTTTGAAACCTGCAGTGAAAGAGACAGACATATGGGAAACAATAGGAACCCACCCCATGCAAGGTGGTAATAAAAACATTTGATTGGGAAAATTTGCATGGAAATAGGTGTAACATTGGCTGACAATTTGTGTGCCATGTGCCTCAAATCTCAAAGGACTAAAACGCCAGAAATAAAGAAAGGTGCCAAATCTGTGTTGCTTTTTCCTATCACTTTTCTCTGGCTACTTTTTTCTGCTTAGCTGCTTTATTACATGTTACTCTTTGTAAAAGCTATAAAACATTTCATTTAGACATGATATATGATGAAGTGATCCAGACCCAACTGAGTACAGTGGATATAAACCCCAGAACAAGCACTGGTATATGGTTGTTTCAAAGCAAGAGCAAGCAAAATACACTATCTAAAACAAAATTTGACATAAACCTGGGTCAAACAGTGTTTGAAAGAAATTGTCCTGAGTCATGTTTTCCTTGCTGTCTATACTGTTGGCAGTGCTGCTCTTTTTCTGGGTGTACAAAAAAAGTACATGTATTCATTTCGGTTTTCCTCTTGGGGTAGACATTATTGAAATCGATAGGAACCCATAGGGGGTACCAGACTGTGATTAACTGGACATTTTCAGACACGTGTCTGCCATAAACAGCTGGGGTTCAAGGTGTTTCCATATGAACACAACTGTCTCCTGGGGAGCCCTGTGGGGTAAGGGTTAACATCAGGGGCAATAAAAATTGGTTCAGAATAGATTGACATCTGCCGACTTACACATTATATCATTGCTTACATATATGATCACATCTTAGACTTTAAGTAGATTCTTGACCATTTTTATGTTGATTCTTTGCAAACATCATTGACATTTGCATTTTTAGGGATGTGCTGGAACTGAAAAAATGTTTTCGATCCTGTACAACAATGAAGACAATAGTAAGCTGTATTGTTGCCTCTTGTCAAATGTGTAATTGGCAATCTCGGTTCAAAATTCTACATGGACAGTTCTTTATATACAATGACTATATAAATGCTGCCATAGGTAGTAAGGTACAGTGATTTAAATGATCAAATACTAGAAAATTTCATCAGCTTGTTTCTGTAAAGAGAATGAACTATGATAAAGGAAAAGTTGGCAATAATCCTATCAGTATACCAATATGCAATGATAGCAGATGGCCCACTAGCAATATGCAGTACAAAAGTGCCCCCTTGCAGTTCATACCAGATTTGCAGACAAGGAACCAGTAGGATGTGCATTTCAACCAAGAAGATGGAGCTTTAAAGTGTGCAAGACTTCTGCAGACCATTTAAAGTGTGATAATTTGCTTGACCTTGAAGAGAATAAGAGATTATATAACTAAGCCAAATATTTGCCATAAGTCTTCTGAATCCATCTAATACATTTTTGGATATACCAGTAGTGATGACCTGAGAAAATCTTATCATTTTGTTGGGATAGCATCACTGACTGAAAGAGGTTACAGTATATTCCAATCTAACAATCTATCTAGTATACACAGACACAATGGTTTCAATAACATTAGTAGGGTTTTGATATTTTTTCTTTCTTTTGAAATCAAAGCTTATGAAAGTTACATGAAGTTTTTTTAAGCACAATTACCTATATTAACAAAAACATAAATAAAATTGGTAACAATTTACCACCACTTCTACTCAAATGTCACAGTGTACTTAAAAGGAAAACATTGTTATAATGTGTCAGCTGGGAAGAGCATCTTTACTTTATAGATTTAAACCAGCAACATAGATGAAAGAGAGAACAAACAAGAGCTTCTGAAAAAAGCTAGTCTTTCGCTTACTTATATTGTGTAGGTAAAATTGTTTGGCATAGTTTGGTCAAGCGTGGGTGCCAAGTCTGCAACGTTGGCAGCTCTGGCACAGTTTGGTCAAGTGCTAGGTTATATAACTGTTTAGTAAGGTAGTGGTTCTCACAGAGTATATTTTACTTGAACTGTATAATAACACAACTGCATGAATGATGTTAACTTTATTCGGATTGTTTCGCTGTTAAGAACGGCTCTGTTACAGTACAACAGGGTTTTATGAAAGTGCACTGTAGTAATCAAATTTATCAGTAGATGTGTCCTGAATTTCTGCAAGAACAAACAAAGTATTGTCACCATAAACAACTGAACATAAAATATTAACATGGCATATACAGTAATGGAAATATTTTTTTTAATGGCAAGATCATGTGAAAGGTAGATATTTTAAACTAAAACAGGTCCGTGGTATGTTTAATGGAACGTTTCGTTTCTTTTAGTAACGCAATTATGCTTTTACTTGACGGAGTCGTGACGTCACGCGTCAGACTCACTCCGTCGAGCTCGGTCAGAATCTTCCCTTTCGAAATTATAAATTAAATGTGGGTAATTCTATTTTCAACGCATCCGAGGGCTACTATTTTGCTGAAAGAAGTTTGTTACACGAAAATAGCCTGAAATTTCTTAGAGTAAGAAATTTCCGAATACGCCCCCCTCCCACACCATGTCAGATGCGGCGCACGCATCTTACACAATTCTAGATTTTGTAGCGGTGATTTTCCATAAAACAAAGTAAATGACATGTCAAACTGTTCTCTACAATGTCTGTTTTATTATAACCAAACAGCGAACATGTTAGTTTATAAATTGTATACAATCTTACGAAGAAATCCTCACCGTTCACATCCGTCTCTGCAAATTCCTGCTTATAAGCCATACAGAAACCAAGCAGCACATTCATGGTAGGCCGATACGTATGTCATAACGTTACATACCGTCGAATCTGCAGGGTAGAATATCTCGCTAGCACGATATGGCATGGACCGCAAACCAAGCAGCACATTCATGGTAGGCCGATACGTATGTCATAACGTTACATACCGTCGAATCTACAGGGTAGAATATCTCGCTAGCACGGTATGGCATGGTCGACCCGGACGGACGGACGGACGGACAGACGGACAGAAATCTAATATCGGTCTGATTGCCTTTCGCCGCGGAAGCGCGGCGAAAGACAAAAAACATCAACAGAGCCAGGATATTTATATGTAAATCATGTACTTACAGCATGTGTTTCAGTCTAAAATTCTGTCACTTTTGAAGGGATTTCATTTTGTAGTGGGAGTGAAAAGAAGTTTTTTGTAGCATTTTATTTTGTAACATTTAATGTTGTTGTCAAAACAGTACTAGCCCCAAAATGTATATTTACGGTGTCGTAATTAGTGTGGTAAAAATAAAACCGCCTCAAACTTTCCAAGATTTACAGTAAATGCCATAATGATTTCTATCTGACAAACTGACGTTTGTCTTTCTTTCCAACCTGCTTGAAGATCCGAGCTTTCTTCTGACCCTTCTCAACCTTGTAGCCAAAACTTCCCTCCCTCTTCTTCTGCTTCAGGGCTTTCTTACTGCTGGCTACATCTGAGTCAGGAATTAAGGACAAACTGGGAAAAATTAGTACAAAACAACCTGCACTCCTACCTTTAATGCAAAATTGTCAACAAGGACCTACAATAAATACATTTTCAACACATTTTTTGATGAAGGAAGACTATAAAAATTAGACAAAAGGTAATATAACCTAATTAATTTTACCACATATATGGATGAAGTAAGTCTATCATGTACAAAATGTATAATCAATAGTAGATATAGTAGCCTGGTAAGAGAGATACCAATTGCAGGTTGTAAATCTTAAGATATTTGCTTTAAAGACAGCCAGAACTTTTTGATTTGATTCATGTCACTATAAGATCAATAGACTGACTTGAAATTGAGGATTTACAAATGGGATGAAAATACAAATTCCAATCATCCTATCCACTGAGATTTTGACTGGGATCTCTTCTGGGAAAGAAAGCATTTCTGACAGATATGAAACTCTACCCTGACATAAATATTACATATATGGCAAACTGTGGATAGAGATTTGTCAGATGTTCAGAGGTCAAACTATGTATACAATATATCAAGTACATTCCAAGACAGTAAAGATGCACATGTTTGTTCAACAAGTCGGAAAAACATAGAAAACTTGTAAAGGATACTCAGGTCGACACTGGGTGGTACTTGGAACCCAAACGAAATCGCCACCTTGGTCAGGTCCAGCGTATTCACATCAAAGATCTGTTTCAGGTGATGGGCATCGTAAGCACGCACATAGGACTTGTATCCTTCCATGGCTGACTTGTGAAGGAAGTAGTTCTTGTCAATCAGCTTTTCAAGCTGAAGAATGAACAGCAATAGTGAGTATGTCAATGCTACTGATACAACAAGTTTGGTTGTAAGAAAATGAAAAATCACTACATGACATGATATCATCACAATAAGTTTCATACCTGTGGTTGGATGTCTGCTATTTTACTCCATGAAAATTCAAACTCATTCAAGGGGACCTGTATGAGTGATGAAAAAAGACACAGGTAAGCTTAGTTCATTCAGACACTTATAGTGCTTAGTAGCATACAGGTCAGCAGGTTTCAGTAGTAGGGCATACTTAACATGCTTGAGGAACCTCCTTGAACACAAGATCCATCCTTTCTGAAAAATGGGTGCAGCCCAGGGTTGCAGCCAGCACCCGTCTTTCCGTCCTTTGACGGAATTTTGCAGCCGGGGACGGAAAAAGTTTTGCCCATTCCGTCCTCTGTGAGTGTGAGCAAAATTTAAGCCTGAAAATGCAGGAAATACCATTTTGGAGGGTCTATATTCCAAAATTTTCCTTGGAAGCATGCCCCCAACACCCCTAGTAATGCTGTACCAAAGCCATTCAAAATCGAGGGGACAGAAAACGATTTCTGGCTGGCTACAATGCTGGTGCAGCCATAACAAAGATTCCTTTGATATCAAAATACATTCTTAGCACAAAGGATGTTGTATCTGTTTGTCATCATTATTTTATGAAACACTCATACTATTACAGTCAAAACAGTGTTTGCAAAGGGGAAAACATTTTTAATTTTGAATGATCTTGGGGAACAGATCTTACCTTGGCAGCCTTGAGATATCTGAGGAAGCCCAGCTCCTCTGGGCGCAGGATGAGTAGAGCATGTCCCCTGCCCCCCGCCCTGGCTGTACGGCCAACTCTGTGGATGTACTCCTAGAAAAAGAGAGTAAACAGCTTATCAGCAAGAGATAAAGGTAAATTCCTATAGCCTTTGAGGCCATGGGGTCAGTGGTTTTTTAGCCACTGTGTATTTGGAACAGTAGTGGAAGATGAAAATCCCCCTCCTTCTACATCCTTTTATCAACCTTAGTCATGTACCTATCTATCTACATGTACCTAGCTTGGTCGAGTGAGGAAAGTCATATATCGTGCCTTTCTCAAGGACACAACAGCTAGCCAGGAATAATATAATTCAAACCCATGATCTTGATTTTGTGTCCGCTAGCCCAGCAACTCAGTAAAAGAAGGATACATAAAAAATCTTGAGTCCCCACAGAAAACTTTGTAAAAAGTTGACCAAAAAAAAGCAGAATAACAACAGAAAAAAATTGTCCAAACTGTTGGTCTTACCTTAGGGTCATCTGGAGGGTCAAACTGTACGATCCAGTCCACCGCGGGAATGTCCAGCCCTCGCGCTGCCACGTCGGTACACAACAGCGTCCCCGTGTCCGAGTTACAGAACTGGAAGAACGTCGTGGTTCTCTTGGTCTGCTTCTGACGACCCTGTTGATCCGCCAGTTTATGTAAATTATGATTGACAAGCAAAACACCATAGTAGTGTTTTGCTAGATGATGCACACACATCTATCTGTATCTGTATCTACATAGCTGGTATAACCACCCTTTGGCGTAACACACCAGCCAGCTTCTCTTACAAAGAAGTAAGAAAAGTTTTGAGCAGCCTCATAGCATTAAAATGTATGATAGCTTCTTCCACTCTTCTAACCTTGATTGTATAAGTGTAAAGTTGAATAAGTGTAAAGGACTGAATAAATGTATACTGCAAATTCATTTATTTTTACAGGGACTTTGTTTTGCAGTAGAAGGGGAGAGGAGATTTTTGTGGTGGATTGAGTTCATTGTTGACACAATTTTGTTCAGTAGTCATGCATTGGAAATGCAAATCAATTGTGTAATGGAGAGGTCATTGCAGAAACCATGAAAACAAAACCACCACAAGATTGACAGTACCAAATGTGTTGGGAAAGTTCATGGGGAGAAAACAAGGTCAACCACCAGAGGACCAACCAACGATATGCAAAAAATAGATGCTGCAGTACCAAGTTCAACCACCAGGACACCCAAAATTGACCTTCACCACCAGGATCACTCGACCGAAAATCATTGTTCTCCATCCAGATATATCCGCATGCATCATAAAAACAGTACCTCCAAGTTCAAGGAGGTAGCAACTTTAATGAGACTGTGAAGAAGGGTTAAATACCACATCCTACTCACATGGATGGCCATGACAGGCAGGTCAATGTAGTTGAGAAGCTCGTAGTGGTACTTGACTGACATACAGGAGGAGAAGAACACCATGATCTTCTTCTTCCTGTTCTTCTTCAGGAATGTGAAGAGGAGGAGGAACCTCTTCTCTGATGGGCACACGACATAACCCTGAAAACAGAAAACCATTGAAATGAAATCAGATGAGTTTACTGAAATAATAAAACAATAGTCCAGCATTGTAAATCTTAACATGAAAGCTCAACTGTGGCGGTAAATGAAAATATGGATAAACTGAACCTAACTAATACTGGTAAAGTAGTCGTGACTTTGAAGTTGAACAGAGACGGGGGACGCCATAGGTTATCTGGCACCTATGACCGTTGATACAATCATATCTCTCTAATGTCACATCCCGGATGATGCAGTAAACAGGTCAGTTCGGTGAACAAGGCTGATTTGGGTAAGTCTCAGCCATTTTACCAATGTTGGTTAGGTAAAGTTTGGTGTCTCCACACTGTGAATCTTACAATAGTTGCAGTAGTTGTTTTAACTTTCCGCTTTTTATAGTGCCTCTCCAGTGAATTTGTGCTGCAGAATTGCTTTGATTGCAAAGATAAAACACTGCAAAAACATCCTGTCCACTCCTATTGTGAAATTAAATTCAGCAAAAATCAATGATTTTACAGTAATTTTGCAAGAAAATCTAAGATAAAGAAATTATGTTCACATTAACAGTTACCAAATAAGACACATTACCTGTTCCAGCCCCTCTACTGTAGCCTGGTCCTTGTTGTCGTCCACTCCCACATACAGCGGTTCTCTCTTGAGGGAGACTCGGGCCAGATCCTCGATCTTCCTGGTCTGGGTGGCCGAGAACAGCATGGTCTGTCTGCGCTCTGGGTGGGAAGGGGGGGCAGGGGTTAGACAAAGGGAACATTCAACAGTTTGTAAATGTCTAGCTAGCTAGTTCCCTTGGAGTGTTCCTCAGTGCAATCTATTCTTATTATACACATTTGTAATTTGTATTCACCTTGGAAAATATTTCATGCTGAAAAGACATTTGGATTAGCCTGAATACCATCCAATTTCTACCGGGGTGCCCTAAAAGAGGACAGTGAGTGTAAGGAGCCCCGGCAGAAATTGGAAGGTACCCTGGCCACATTTGGATATCAAAAGAAATCATATCATACACAGTACACATGTATCTGTATTTTTCTACAAACATCTTGCAAGCTTTTTCATGTAATGCACAACGTGTCAACACAATGACTTACTTGGAAGGAGTCTGACAATCTGCTTCAGTTCCTCTTCAAATCCAACTTCTAGAATCCTGTCTGCCTCGTCTATCACTAGACACTGCAGGTTCTTGAACATGAACTGGGGGGTGTTCTGTTTGAAAAATATTTCTTCATTAATGTCAAGATAAGATTATAGATACTTTTCAGTGTGTCTGGAAAAAGTGCACTGGTCAAATGGTTAGTGTCCATGAAATGGTAGGTACTGTTTTCCATGTGTCTGTCTGTATTTCTGCAGTATATGCTAGTCGCATTCACCACAGAGTGACAGAAGTAAAGGTCAGAGTTGCCAGAGTGACAGGTAGTTAAGGTCAGAGTTGCCAAAGTGAGTAATGTATCAATATTGTATAACATCTGAAAGACATCGTCATTGCAGGTCATTGAAAAGAGCTTACTACTACATGTAGTACTAGCTAGTTCACGGGGAGGGTTGTTTTTGGTCTGTCTGTGTTTTAATATGTGACTTACACTTGTAACATTATCAATACTTTATTTGCATCATTGATGAAGTACAATAAAAAATGACATACAAGACATTATATATTTATAGAGGTGTGAGATCTTTGAACTCTTGTTACAATCAATTCCTTGCAATTTCTATCATCAGTAATACAGGTTTTATTGTAAACCTGATTTTATTGTTGAGAACAAAGCATACATCCTACCTGCATGTGATCCAACAGTCTCCCGGGTGTGGCTACAACGATGTTGATTCCCTTAGCGAGTTTGTCTGCCTCGGATGACCTACTGGTTCCCCCCATGATGAGCCCATACGTGTGACAGTGGTACTTCAGTAACTCCTTCAGAACCCCATACGTCTGCATGGCCAGTTCACGTGTGGGAGACAGCACAATCACACCAGTACCTGGTGATTGGAAAGATGGGACATTACTGTAAATCCTTTTATTTTTGAAGGGACCTAATCTCTTGGTAGATGGAGTTCATGGTTGAAACAATGCTTTAGTTCAGTAGCAATACATTACAAATGCATATTTGCAATTTTATGATTTTGTAAACATTTCATGATTTGCAGCAAGTTAAGCAACAGCATTACAGATCTGTAGAAAAGAGTTCAAATGTCTACCAAAGCAGAACTGCTTGTAATCTGTAGTATAAAGGAAGCTGCCAGAGGGCCCAATTTTTTTACACTTTATCCATTGGCCAAGGATACTGGAAATATGAAATTACAAGGCCCAACAACGATAATATCTTACAATAAGATATCATCAGTGTTGATGGTATTTAAGGGCTCACCATTCCTAGGCATGAACTTGAGCTTGTACATGAGCTCCACAGCTGGGATGAGGAAGGCCAGAGTCTTCCCACTTCCTGTCTTAGCTGCAGCAAGGATGTCTCTAATGGCGGACAGGGTGGAGGAAAATGTGTTAATGTAAATCATTTTAGAGTGGTATCAACTATCAAGTCTGTGGTGATAATTTACCACAAACTGATGTGAGCACAAAATCACAATAAATATTTTACAATTCTCTGTACATCAGTATTACTGCTATTCTGTTTCATAGTAGTGGACACACGTGTATATTTCAATAGTGGGGTACTATTGCTTACAATTTGTAGTATCTTGCTTGTATCACAAATTGTAAGTTTTTTGTGAAGAGTTCATTTTCTTTTCAATTCTTTTTCATACCCTTTTTTTTTGCTTTGGCTAATTCAACTACTTACACAGTGTAGGCGGCGGTATGAACTTTCACTCTAAATCATTAGTTTGAAGAGAATATGAAAGAAAGATCACCAACTGAGAGTTTTCAAGAAGGAATGATGAGGTAGAGTTTCTCACCTGCCCTCTAGGAGAGGAGGGATGCTCTTGGCCTGTATCTCAGTCATACAGGTGAAGCTCATGTCAGCCACGCCCTTCAGGGTGGGCTCACACACTGTCTCCTCCAGGGATGAGAAGGGCACATCTGTCACCGGTCCTCTCATGGCTGTGATAGAATAAATGATAAGCAGGTAAGGTAAAGCAGTGGTAAGTTGATCTTGTGGCTACTACACTGGCTGGAGTTGTTGACTTACTGAAAAGACTAGGGATCCATCCTGGTGTGAGTGGACCAAACCTTACAGTCTGATCTTTAATACTCTTATTTAATCTAAATACTGTACATAACTATTGTTTGGTTTACAAAACAAAACAACAACTGAGGTGAAGGAAAATCTTAAAGTAGAAAGTAAATGTAGCTTTTAGCTATGTTAATTAGACAAATAAAGATTGAAAGTACTGTGTTGTAAGATTCCTAAGTTCCTGTGCTACTAGTATTATACTGTACAGTATACGTAATCTGTACATTTTTCCATACCAGTGGGCTTTTTTGTCTCTGCTTGTTTTTCCTGTGGTTGTGGTTGTTCCTGCTTCTCTTCGGTACTGTCTGTGTGTGGGGAGGTCTGCTCCTCTGAGTTCCTAGCAACTTTTGCTGTGAAAAATCAGGGCAAGAGAAAACGTAAGTTGACCTTAGTGTTTGACAAGGGTCATCTGTGAGCCTGTAATTCTAAGTTATCTTCAGTTGTATGGACAACGAACTACTGGTTTCATATTTAAAGCTACCAAACGGCAGTACTGCAAGTACACTGTTTGTTCAGCATTCAACATTTGATGGAATTCCTCCTTACCATCGGGAGTTTCCGTTGTGGTTGACTCATCCAATTTCTCTACTTTTCTCTTCTTTTTCTTCTTCTTCTTCTCAGACTGAGACGTGTCAGGCTTCCTGTCTTCAGAACTCCCTTCTGTACCCGAAGTACCTGATAATGATAGAAAACATAATCATTGGTCATGTTGCCTGGATAGATGTTGCCCAGTGTGTATTCTTTGTTCAATGATTGTTGAAGGTATTACACATACAACTCCTGATAGCCTGTCCTGGTATCCATTCTATTCTAGCTCGAGTTCGTTCCTCTGATCGCTTTCCAGCAGAATAGACGAACACTTATCAACACAGGAGTGACTGGTGTTTGCCTAATATGTAATTATAAGCAAAGAGCTTTGATTGGCTCCAAGTTGCATGGTACTATGCAGTCTGCAGCATGGTAATAATAGTATTCAAACAGGCATTTAAAGTAATTATACCTTCTGAAGTTCTGACCAAATTCTTGATACCTGCTTTGAAAAATATGAATAGATGCCAGGCTTTAAGAATAGTACTATAGGTACCATAATGTAACTGATACACAGTAATACTGTATACGCAGAAGTTTTGCAGTGGTTTTCACGGTGACCTGTTCACCGCAAACTTAAAACAAAACGGCTTGTTCTGCCTTCTACCACCTTGTTTCAACCATGACCTTAAAACAAATGTGGAGACTCCATTTGCTCCCTACTGCCAAATTAATTACAGTATATGATATATCTACTTACCATTTTGAACAGATGTTTCCGTAACATCATCATTTCCAACTTCACTTTCTTGTTGCAGGATCTCGTTGTTAGTTTCCTCCTTCTCCAATTCAGTAGTAGAAGTTACTGAAACGAAGAAACGTCAAAATTACACATGTATCACAGTTCTTAAATATTTCACCATACATGTGTTTTCACCACTACTGCATCATAAATATTTATAGTTTAACTGCTATGCTTATGCACATACATTCAACGTCTGAGCATACATAAAAAGCAGCCTTTTAGTCCTGCAATTTCATTATTTTATCGTATCATGTATTATTTTCAAACATACACCTAAAATTCCAAACGGCGTCAGTTGGATCATGTTTGCACGTGTTCAGGAACTTTCGCCCCCCTCCCACAACGCCGAAAATATGTAATCAATTCCCTTTCCAATGTTCAATATTATGTAACTGGTGATCGACTGATAGATCAAAGTTTTATCATGACACATCATCGAAAATATGGTGTTTATACTCACGCTTTTTCTTCTTTTCTCTTTGTTGCAATTTCCTCCGAATTTTCTTCATGTGGTCGGCCATCTTGCACAATATACAGTACTTTACACTGCATCTAAACAACACGAAGCCATATCTTATAAAACCGAAATGTACCGCAACAAATAACTATAATGTGCCTCACAAAGATATAATATAAGATAAAAAATAGATTTCACTACGAAAATTAATTCATTATATGGCTTTGTATTAAAGTCCGATTTTTTGTTGTTGTTTTATATCGTTGCTTGTGGGTGCTATGTGTCATGACCTTTCTCGAAAAATCATGGAGGCAAAGTGAAAGAAATCCCGACGTCTTTGCAAAAATTCACGATTTTCTCCAATATACGTAGCATCAAGACGTAATTGTGAGTCAAAATGCTGACCCAAAGGCTTATGCGCCTCACAATTTCCTCAAAGTCGAGGTTTGTCCCTGCAGTTTGTAGTAATACGGTTGGAGGGAACTCGCCAGCAGTCAGGGATGGCGGACAACTTCCATGTGTAGCAAGGACACAGCCAAGTGAGTGAAAAAATCATGGGTTTGGAAAATTCTGAGAGTCAAATTAGGAAGTGAAATCAATGTTATAGATCTGATTTTTCTGTTCTTGATGTTGTCATTTTCTCTGTGAATTATGTGTCGAAAGAAGAATAAGTGTCTGTTCATGTGGGAGGGGTATTGCTTACTTACTGCTTACTTACTTACTTACAGCAGCTAAAGTTATGATTTTCATAATTTATTATTCAATCCATGTATCTCACAGTCCACACCTCTAGCCAAATGCACGTCCAACAGAGGCATGCGGTGAAACGTAAGCAGAGGGAGAAGAAGCTACGAGAAGGTAAGAAAATTTAACATACTTTTATATGTATGTATTATGATATTGTATTTATTTTGTGGCAGCAAAAACTTTACTACTAAAACATTCAAATCCTCATCAATAACACATTTCGAATAGAGTTCTTTTTTGTCAGTTTTATTTGCATATTTAAGAAACATACTTTTTAAGATATCAGGAAATTGACTTACAAATATTTTCAATCAAGTAACATTTAGTATTGTTCTCTCATATTCCTTGTTTTCACCCTTTTGATTGTCAATTTTAATTAGTTTATTACAATTGCCCATTGTAACTCAAATTTTAATCATACCAACAAACCTGCCAACCAATCAAATGTCACATGCTTATATTTGCCTCCAATAGCCAGGAAGGTAAAAATCATCAGCCAGCTGGAGGGACTGGATCTGACTCAGTTTAAAGTAGGTTGGGAGAAGAGCAAAGAGTTACAGACGTAAGTATAATTTCTAGTACAATGATAATTCTCAGTCTTTTTCTGTACCATGTTGCTGCAAGAAATATGACCCTAGTCACTAGGGTCATATTTAAGAAAAAGAGTGATTTTTAGACTATGCACTAGGTTTACATTTATTCTGAATCTGATGTTGTTTTAGGGCTGATGACACCATCAAAAGAATCTTCAGTCTTGAGTTTGCCAGCAATGTAAGTATTTCTCCTACACCTTTTTTTCTGATTACGTAATATATCTTTGTTTTGTTTTGTTTTGATCATTAATTTCCCCCGTTCTGAAAAAGCAACAAATAACCCCAAAGTCTAGAAAGATTCAGTTTTTAAGATTTGAAAAAATGAAATTTAAGGGCACCTTTTGTTTACATGCATACATGGTCTGCGTGTGGCTGGTCAAGTATGTGTAGGTTTGGACATACATCTTCTTTTTGTCAAATACATGTACATTTGCATTTCTATATCTAGGCTGAAAAGGTGAATTTCCTGAAACAAGACATGATCAGACGGGTTCAGAAGCATCCAAATGACAACAACTCACTTGAAGTCAGAAGTAAGTCTTGCGTACAAGTTTTTCTATGAAAGCACTTTGGTGATGATAGATTGATGTACATTTTGTATATCTTGATATTGTTACCCTTGATTATTTTTTTATCGTACCTTTAAGAAACATAAAGACAAATCTGTTTAGAAAGAAAGTGATGTACAATTGTCTTTTATCTAATGCTGTTTTTTTTCACAAAATATTATTGTACTGTTTTGCAGTTGCATATATGACAATAAATCTGCGAGCTCTGCAAGAAGCTCAAGAGAAAGACAAGAAGGTACGTTGACAAGTTACTGGGCTGCAGTTCCTTACTTTAAACCTTTTAAAGAAATCTGCAAACTTTTCTGATTCTTCTAACTTTCCTGCTGGGCAAATGAAACTGTTAGTTATTTTTGTTTGTTCATTTATTTTAATTTTACCAGGGGTGACATATAGCCTAATGTTGGCACTTTTCATTGTGCTCTAGGAGTAACCCCAGACATACATGTACATAAATATAAAATTAGATCAAAAGTAACATGATGTGGAAAACATATAGTTTTTGCTGGTATGTCCTCTTCTGTCAGGAACCAATCAGAGCTTAGAACTGCCTTAAACCAATCAGAGCATAGAATTATAGCAGATCTTAAAAGCAAACAACTACAGGTTTGTGATAATATGTGATTTTCCCCCTTTATTTGCATACAATATTGTAGGGCAAGCCTAATGGTATAGTATTGTGTGTGAGTAGCTTGACAAAAGGCTATGGGGAAAACCTGCAAAAATGTTGCCTTACTACTTAGAAGTTGTAAAGAATTTCACTAGCACAAACGTACATGGAAAGCAGTTTCATTTGAAACAAACATAATTTGCCTCATTTGGTTCTTTACAGAACACCTTTCAGAAACAGCTGATGCTCATCAAGCAACAGAAGCGGGACAAGCTGCTCCGGGAGCTCCGCAAGACGAACTACGAGAGCTTCCAGCTGGTCTGTCGCGAGCTCGGCATCACCCTAGACCTCATGGACTCCGAGCAGGTCCTAAGGAAATTGACCAAGAAAGGACAGCTGCTCCAAGAACACCGACAGAAGATCTTCGCAGAAATTCGCAGGAGGAGAAAAGAAGAGGAAGAGGCAGCAGCACTTGCTGCCTCAGAGGAAGGGGAGGGGGGCGAAGCTGTATCATCTACTCTTACTGTAGGAAAATAGCAGAAGTGACCACTTTCTATAACTTCTATGAAGCAAGCAGTGGTAAAATGTCCTCAGTACAGTACCAGTGTCTTATGAAGTTTCATTTGCTTGTACTACATGTAGTGTATCATGATAATTTGATTTGATACTAGTGCTAGAGACCAATAAAGAATTACAGGTAGTGCTACATTGTAATACTAATACTAGTACAAATGTAGTAAGAACTGGGTGACAGATTTGCATTGGTAGCATGGATGATACAGTCAAACCTGGCAGGGTAACCACCTGGTGCAGTCAACCATCTCCAGTCATAAGCCACATAAACACCGTGTTACAACCCACTGTTCTGAAACAACCACCTCCAGTCATAAGCCACATAAACACCGTGTTTCAACTCACTGTTCTGAAACAACCACCTCCAGTCACCAACCGTTACGTACTGCTTATAAGGGTGAGCTTGAAAGTCTTTTTTCGTAGCTAAAAGATCTCTCTCAGACTGTTAAAATTGAGATGAAGTCAATAAAGTACTAGTAGTACATGTATGTACAAACTTTTGTATCCTCATTGAAGTGACGGGTTTTCCAAATATGGGCATCCGCACAGATCAAAACACGAAGCAGACGACAAAGTGTCATGGCGGACTCAGGCGGCCGTGGCTCAGACTAGTTCGACCCAGACTACATTATGCCATACGCATATGAGCCTGAACGTGATTCTGGAGAGTCGGAGAGTAGCGATGAGAACAATCAGCCTGCAGAAGCCTTTGCTGGGACCGCCACGCAACCAGAGGCGGCATGAGACGGCCGGGATTACGAGACGGTGGGTTGCATGCATGCTAGCGCCAAGAAGCATATGGTGCAGATGCGATGACTACAACTGCAGCCTACAGTGTGTGAGTGTATGTGTTGCCACGACCTTCGTGAGCTGACAGATCCCGTGGACCACAGCAACCCCGATCGCAGCGGTATGGGCGTCGGGAGCGGCCGTAGCCAGCTGAAATGCGTCAAGCTACACGAGGAATTCCATCCCGTCTCATGAGGTCTGCACTGAAAACTGCACTTAACATATTATCTACAGTGACAAAATGACTTGGACTGGAAGATGTCAGGGAGCCATTGAGAAATAGGTAAATGTAGATTTTGTGTTTCTGTGTGTGGGGTCGCACGATGGTGAGCTTACGGAAACATAGCCGCATGTGGTCGAATTTGTGACCTGTATATAAATCTAGTAGCAGAACTCAAAATACTGTTTTTTTTGTATACCTGCACTGGTGCAGGTAACATTGGAAATTACCTGCACCAGACAAATTTTACCTGCACCATTCTGAACTTAGTAAGTATGAATCATACTAAAATTTTTCAGGAACCTTTTTTCACTACAGTATATTACCTGATATGTTGTGCACCTAAAAGTTTTTAAACCTCGTTTCCGGTACTTTTTGTGTGAAGAAATGGACAGTTTTGTGATAACTTGTGCCACCAATTTAGTGTGAAAAGTTGGAAATGTTTGGAGGGGGGGCTGTTAGGGCAATACCAAGATCTGAAAATAACCAGATTGAAACAAAATGGCAAGCAGTGTACTTGTTGCAATCTTTTAATACAAAAAAAATATAACATTACAATTTACATGCATTTTTGTTTCTCCCAGAATCTTACAACTGTCAGTGTACAGACAGTTTTCGTGCTGGGTCCACAAGAATCATCTTGGGAGATCAGTGTGGCGCGTGGTTCCAGCCTGTGCAGTCACCAAAATAAGACAGACTTATCCCTCTAAAGATGAGACTAATTACATAGGACATTTTCCTGTTAAGATATTTCGCCACCACATGTTCAATTGCTAAATTGATCTGACGTTAAACCAGAGAGTGATCTATAAATCTGTATTCTACTAACTTTTTACTGTTAGGGTTATCCATTCTTGTTAAGCTTGGGGTTAGAATTAGAATTAGGGTGAGGCTTTACTGCTAAAATAAAACAATCTTGATAACAGTGTTACACAGTTTCCACATTATTTGCACTATAACAGGTACATTCAACCAAATGCGGACATCTATCTACCTCACCTGTATAAATTTATCTACCTATTCATGGTTTATACAACAGGCCAAATAGAAACCTTGAACATATTAAGTATCCTTATTTTCATATTCCTTTGAACTAGATATACAGCAAGAAAGACATGTATATTATATCAATATACAATTACATTTCTCTGTAATTTTCAAAAATAGGCAGGGAAAACTTTGGTGGACACACATATATTGTTGTAAAACAGCATTTGTTTCTGACATATGTAGGCAGGATATTTATGAATAAAATGATCCACTGGATATACAATGGGAACTTGTCCTTATTAACATAATAATATAGCCTGTCATATAAAATCAGTATATCAGGATCTACCTGGATTTAACCTGAAGTATATGGGCTACTGCCAACATGTTCAAGTTGCATGTTCATGAATTAATATTTATATTTTCACATTTCTTGTGTCTAAGAGAAATAGGAGCAGCAGTTTTGAAATGTTCAAAACAGAAACTACATGTAGTTTTGTCATATAAAGCATGTATGCTAAAAAAAACATAACAAAAATGAGAAAACATGACCATGAAAACAGTAGAGTTCCAAACGAGACTCGTTTACTAGCCTGTAAACCTTGAACGGTACTGTGCAATGGCAGTTTTATTGTCTGGCCTGGAAAGTCAGGCTTTTGGAGCACCTAGCCACCACAAAACTCCCGACGCCTGTGTATGACAGCCTTCAACACCTTTCTTTTTGAAAGTGTAGTCCTGTTTCTTCTCATAGATGTTTTTGACCACATAGTCTCCTAGCCTCTTACTGTAGTCCAACCGCTGCCTTAGGTCAACTGCAAAGAATATATTCTGAAGTCAACAATGTGCTTGTGATTAAGATATTCATTGATGACAAAATAATACTAGGCCACATTTGCATCTATGTTAAAAATGACAATCATGAATAACAAGAGAGGCTGAAATTTACAAACTCCATCTCCCTTTCCATGCAAAAACTGACTCTTCCATGTCAACCTTTTGCTGAAATCGACCATACATGAACTATTAGTATGATCTTAGTATTACAACATCACCCAACTCCAAGATGGCTTTTCTGAATATAACATCCATCAAGCATGCAAGCAAGCAAGAATGGCTTCTGGGCTGCCTACAAAAGAATATATCACTTATAACAGTGCTTAGCACATTTCTGCACCCAATATATATTACTGTACTGACTATAATTCTTAAATCGGATATTTGAAAGGTTTTAAATATAGATTTACACTAGCTACTATACAGTATAGTAGCCACATATTCTTTTACATGCCAAAACAGAGAACATTTCTTATATTAATTTCAGAGTCCCTCCCAGGAAAGAAGCAATTGTAAGCTTGTCATGAATAATGATTAAATTTGGCATGCACTACAAAATCTGTTAGTGCAATAAATATTTTGGTTTGACTTTAAGGTATACCAGTGCCTAGTCCATTAGCCCAAATCATATACTTCTGTCAATCTTTTTTACCAGAACAAGTAATCTTACCAAACATATCATGTCCCTTGACAAATCCAGTCCAGTGTTGTCATTTTAAGAAATAAATATACATACATGTAAGTAGGCACATGAGGACACTTTTCTACTAGTAATGAAATTAAAAATTACTTACCTTTCGACTTGGGCTTTTCCTCGACCACGTCCTTCTCTTTTCTATCAAACAAAAACAGAAGTGGCAGTTATGCACCAGTTCATGCATAATTTTAAAGACATGGAACTCTATGACATTATTGCATGCTATGGAATTCTGCAAATCCTGCACTTCCGGTGGTGTCTGCTATCTATTCTTAGCCAACCTTGGGAACAATTTCTTGTAAATTGTACAACTACAGGCAGTCGAGTGACTACCAGACATTTTGGAATGTACACAAAAAGTTTGAAGACCGTAGTTTTGGGGAATACAGAGATGTTAGCACTTGAATACAATGTAAAAGTTTGGTAATCGTATGTCAACAAAAATGGCGTGGCCGTGAACACTTCTGAATGCAAGGCCGATTTTGGGGCCCGATTTCTCGTAAACTGTATAACTACGAGCTTAACAAAAGTAGTCGAGTCACTATCAAACATTTAGGAATGCACATAAAAAGTTTGAAGACCTTAGCTTTTCAGGATGCAGAGATATTATCACTGTAGTAAACTAGGTCATCACATGTCAACAAAAAATGGCGTAGCTAGCCGAAAACACTCTGAATGCAAGGTCAATTTCAGGCCCAATTTCTCGTAAACGGTATAACTACAAATTTAACGAAAGCAGTCGAGTTACTATCAAACAGTTAAGGAATGTACACAAAACGTTTGAAGACCTTAGCTTTCCGGGATGCAGAGATTTTAGCACTGTAGTGAGAGCTGAAAGTAGTCGCTTGTCGCCATACACGTGGATGTGACGTATGTCAAAACAAAAAAATGGATAGCCTCAATACCAGACTGACTACGCCGGTTTCATAAGGAGAATAATTTGCCAAAGGCAAGGGTTTGCTACCAGAGAGGTTGGTCGGCCGTGGAGGGGAAATGTGAATCTAATCGTGGACTGATTCCCTTGGCCACTTCCCGATTTTTTTCCCGAATTGTACGATCCACGCACCCCCGTAGCAAGGCCTGGTGGAGGCTAAAAATGACGCCGCTAACAGTAAACACGCTACTTTCATGGTCAGTTTCGGGCCCAATATCTCGGTACGAGTGAGTGAGAGCAAACCGAAAACGGTAAAATTACTATCGGACATTTAGGAAGGTACACAAAAAGTCTGATGCTCAGCGAACCTCGGAATACAGAAATTTGGCAACTTTTTACGGACCATTCTGCTATCTAAAAATGACTATCTACATATTGGCAGATCGCTGCAGAATGGCCCGCAAATAATGATTGGAACGCGTTTGCCTACCAGTTCTGATAGAGGTTGTGCACACATATTTAGTCTAGCCCTAAAAGCAATTCTGAGCACCTAACATCGAAATTTCTGCCAGTACCAACCTTTTCAACTGGAAGAGTCCTTGGCGGCTTTGTCGATCCAGCCCGTCCGTAACACACCATGCGCATTGAATTCTGGGATTGTTGGTAAGCTAGGGACTAGCGGGGAATTCAAGAAGTCGATCCCTATAATGCACGCCCTGCGTTCAGGCTTCAACTCATGGTACATTTGACAAAACAAACTTGATTCAAGCATAACAATTTATTCTCTAATGAATTATGATACCCGCTTCTGGAGTGGAATGCCCCTTTAAAGGTGCCTTTGAGATCTGTGTCGTGATGTTCAGGTAAAAAGGTGCCTGTTTGAAGATAATGTTACCAGCTTGTATTACACGAGCACTTGTGTGTGATCTTGTTTATTACACAGATATATGTCACGCCTGATTGTTTATGTTGAAATCCAAGAAGTGACCATGTCCCCAGGACTTCCTTTCTTCCTGAGATTTCGTAACGCATTCGGAGAAATGCTCCGAGTATATTGTAAACGTCTCAAGTGTAAGGAAAGATGTGCCTTTTGGCCCTTTTAAGATCACTAATGGTGCTCTATTGTCCTTTTTAAAGGATCGTACACAGCAAATATATGGGAAAGTGCGTCATGGATCAAATTCAAGAAGCAGAAGCAGTTTCTACTAAACACCACACAGTGGTAGTTTCTTCTGATACGTGTGTGTGTGTGTGTCAGTGTAGTAGGTTCTCGATTGTAGATCTATTCGTTATGTCTGCTTTCCATTTAAATGCTGATATTCACACAAGGACACGATAACAAGTTTATAACCATTGCCACTGCAAAGCTGATATCGTTAAAACACAAGAAAAATTGGTTGGCAGATCAACTACATTTGATTAGTACATGGCCCATACACATTTTCAATTGTAAACATAGCTGAAACTTTTTCCATTTGTACTGCCATCTTATCTATATACAAATACTGTACATATATGGCTGCCTTATACTCATATGCATAAAAGTTACCACAATGAATAACACATAGCTTCAAATCTATAATCATAATCATAAATTAAACTAATCTGGCCTTATGATTAAGCGGGAAATGATTTATAGATTTGTGAGATCACGTGGCACAGTGACAGCGTGTTTGCCTCTGGACCGAAAGGTCTCAAGGTTGAATCCGGCTGCGACTGTCACCGATCTTGTGCCCTTGGGAAAGGCACTTTACACAGCTTTCCTCACTTTACTCAGGTGAAAATGAGTATTAGTCTCGGCTAGGCCGTCCCCCGGATAGGACGTAAAAATTGAGGTCCCGTGTCTGGGGAGAGCCATACCCACTTCACGTGCAATGGTGCGGTGTGAGTGGTTCAAAACCTACAGTTCATGGCAATGACTGTCGTTTCAACTTGCATCATCGTACATGTACAGAAGATTCATCGCAGTGTACTGCCATTATAAAAAATAAAATGTTAACCGTACAATTTTGTATAGCAACCACAAACTTTATACTATGAAAACAAATGGTATATGATCTCTTCTTATCCAATGTTATTTTCACTTCTTGGTCCTCATTAATTTCATGCGTCCAGAACAGTGATATCGCCATTCGTGTCATTGTGCGTTTCACCACTGTCATTGTCATTATCTTTCACAGTGGTTTCAAGTTCATCATCGTTATCATCATCGTAACACGCGATGGAAACGAGTCTGTAGATCTGCAGCACGATCACAACTATGTTCTTCCCCACGAAGAACACCATCAAGTTGTGGAAGATTCTCTCTTGGATCATGAAAAACAGCCGAAGAGCCAGAAACGGCCCGTCCTGCATCAGCAGTGTCATGAAGATGCCGATGACTTCCTTGGTGCAACAGCCGCAACAGTTGTTGCTGTTTGGACCATTGGACCAGGTGCTCTTCGCTTTAGACTCATCCCCCGGCGATACCGCGTTGTTTTTGGACAACTTTGACAGAGGTTTGTCGTGAAACGAGGTGAACATGATAGGAAACTGGAGTAGACCGAGCGTAAACAGACCCAAGATGGGATAGATGTACATTTCCTTGTACTTGATCTTGTTTTCATCCAGGAGGCTGAATAGTTCCAAGATGTCCGCTCCGGCCGTGACGTAAACCAATAGGAGCTCGGAGAGTTGGTCACGTGACAGGGCGCTCCGGGGCATCACCCATCTCCCAAGGATAAGGCTGAGGAAGACAACTTGCTCCAGGGCTTTCACCCAGTCTTCTCCACTTACTTCAAGGGCAAGCTACAGAGCATAATTATTGATGAAACATTAGTGACCATATGATTAATATGAATTCATTCATGTGCTGTAGGTATTCTTTTAGAACATCAACATACATGCTTGCACACACACGCACGCGCACATACACACAAAGACACGTTTCCACAAACTTGTGTGATTCAATCTTTTGCCTTATATGCGTGTCTCTCTATCATGAAATCTAAAAATCTGAATTCTGACTTAGTTAACATTTGATAACACAAGAAAAAGTATTTGGCAGATCAATTTACATATTCATAAACGTAGTCAAAGCAAAACAATTAAGGGGATAGTTGACCTACAAAATGTGTTGGGGATCTAAAATCTTAAGTCTTTCGGTGCCCTCTTCTTACCTGTCCAACCACTATGACGTCCTGTCTTTGAGATGTGGTGTTCCCCCTCATCTCGACCCGTTCCTGGTGTAGCGTGATCTCCAGCAGCCAGACGGAGGGAATGGTGGAGGCCAGGTACAGGAACACAGCGGGACTGAACCTGTTTAGTTAGAAGATATTTATCATCGTGTACAGCTAGGGGTGGTACCCTTACCCTTGGGCACTGACACAGGGCCAGTACAGTATGGGGCTTGTTCTCAGCTGGTAGTATTGTGTGTTCAACATACTAGTTCTCTTTCTCGTAAGTGCTGAGCGCCAAGCAGACATGTGATTAGCATGACCTAATAGGACCAAGGATTTTTAACCTCCTTGATAGGACCAAGGTGAGGACAAGCCAAATTAGATGACAAACATGCTTAGATGAGCAATAATCTTAACGATTAATTGAAGTTACTAGTATGTCTTCAACGTTAGTATGTTTATATTGATGTGTATTAACAAATGGTTGGATGATAATATTTTACAAACTCGAGTTATGCATACACACCTACAAAACCAGAGCTCTATCCGCGACCGTAAACATAACCTTCTTGACGAATGTAATTTTACGTACCATTTCCAGTCCTCTTTCTCCCTGTACAGTGCAATGCACATCTCCACCAACATCAGGAACGCTCCCAGCACTATCGGCCAGCTGAGATGGAGTGGGGGATCTGTCACCATCACAAACACCTGCACAGACACACGGACAACAGTTTAGAAAATGACGTCAAAGTACTCATAATGAAGTGGTGTTCGACACCCAGGCCAATTTCAGATGTACATTTAAATCTTTAAATGTTAGCCGTGGGATTATTAATTTTTTTTCGCGGTTTTCACATTCATCACGAATGATTATAAGACAGACAGTACCTTAGTACGTTTTAAGGAAGAAAAGTCATGGGTCTCGCGGTTTAGACCGTTGTCGGAGCAAGTAACTCATAGCCGATCATAGCTTAGCTAGTATTATAGTTAGGGTTGTTGATGGTTATATCTTACACATCTTTCCTCACTCAGTGGTGCTTGAGAAACATACAAGCAAAAATAGGGGATGGAATATTTTACGAACATTAATATTTTTAGTGATTTACGTTTTTAGCGTTGTTTTCTGTCTCTCTCTGAGCGCATGAAACGTTCTGGTGTTTGTAGTAACAATACAATAACACAGTAACTGTAACAGTACAGTAGTCCAGTACATTTGTAGTTCCATGTAATGCTACATTATGTTACTTGGCACACACATGTCAGTCTTTCTACATGGTTAAAACACCACCTACCCGCCAGTAGCAGAGCGCCACAGCCGAGCCGAACAGCAGACGGGCGAGGACCGTCCTTAGCGCCAAGGAACACTTCATCATCACTCCGGTAGTGTTCCGCTTGCAGAGTTAAACGTTGGCAAGAAAACGTATTGTACTGATGGCAGCCCCACACGTAAACTTTCAGACACTCTCAGCCCTCAAAGCAAGGTGAGCGGTGTTTCCTCAACCCACCCACTTTATATACAGTCAGTAAGCTATTCATTACATGAAAGAATGGGTTGCTTACTACATATCACTACCAAGTAGCTGCAATGTTTTACTCGGAAGGATGGGCTGATCATTTTTCGTGCACATAAATGGCTATACAAGCGGCGTTAACGTAAGTACACTTTGGTTGCGTCGAAACTACCAACTTAAAACATTCAATATACAGAAAAAGTGCGTTTGCCAAGAACAATGACTGCCGGGGGTTTGTTGCTTAGATCTCAAGTTACTAACCAATGAAATCAATGCCAGGTTCACGATCATTGGTTGTTTTGAACTTTTACCAGACTTAGGGCGCGGTCACATACAATGTGATACATCATACAATCGTCACAGTCACACGATAATAAAGTTATAGCATTCTTGGGAAAGGCGTACAAAACTCATCTGTCCTGTTACAGACAGAAAAGGTTGCCTATAATATCATTGTTGGACATTTCTGTCCGCCCAATCGGCTCCCTAGATTAGCAATGATTGGTCCCTTTTTACCTACTCATGTTTACCTTCTTCTATATCCACAAAACAAATGGAAGGGAAGTCTTTTCACTGATCCGTGGTATTACGTCATACCATCAACATTGGTCGTGGAGTAAGTTACGCAATACCTCCTTTGATTTGGTAAACGCTACACATGCATGGGTGTGGGCTCGTATTCAGGCTTTTTGGGATACAGCTGTCCTTCTGATGGGTCAAGCCAAGGTTAACCTTCTTGGTCTAACTTGTTCGCTCAGAGAGAACATTTATTCGGGGCTAGGAGAGACTGCAAGGCAAGATGGACAATTGTGTTATGTCAAAAGGTATAATCTCCATGCTAATCTACCAGTGTTAAGCTAGCCAAGGAGTGTTCTGAGCCACCCTTGTGACTTGTATAGAATCTTGTTCCAAGTTGGCTTAGAACACTAGTCTTGTACACAGTTGGGACTTATCAGAAAAACCTAACAGAAAAAATTACTACATGTATACTCACAATTAATGTAGACTGATTTTCCTTAGATACCACTCCATATTTGCTCCTCTGAACATATCCAAATATGACAAAATGACTTTCTCAAATTTTGTCTAACATAAGGTCTACTAGTCATGTAAAAACAACAGACTCCAAATGAAAACAATCAAGACAGTTTTGTAAGTTGTGTTTTTATTTTCTCTCTGCACAATGTGTGTACATCCTCAGGTGGCCCATGTTCAGGCGACGTAGTGACCAGCCTCCTCGATCTGCTTGTTGAGGGGCTCCAGCTTCTTGGACAGGTTCTGCATGGCCTGTGTCCGCATTTTCTGTGGGGAGGGAAAAATGACACATTAGAATGTTACCATGAAAATTGCGATGTAACAGTGGGACTTAAGCTAACAATACCTTCAGAATTTGTTCTCCTTTCTAGACCTGGACCTAATCCTCTGTCATATGTCACGCCTGTCACACATAGCCAACTATTGACTCCCAACCAACTCTGTGCCATGGTTTGGAGTTTGTTGTGAACACCACTGCATGAACACAGTCATCTGTGGTTGAGGTTGTCTAATTATCTTTAAAGTCATATTCTGCTTGGTTACAAACTGGGGCTAGAATATGATGAATTCCAGGCTACTACCAACTTGGCACTGCCCTTAGTTAGTGAATTGTTGGGGACAAAGTCGTGGTAATGTCTTGAATGTGTGACAAGGGCTTGGGGACTAGACACCAGTACAGACGCAGGCCAAGATTTGGAACTGGAAGCTTTGTCTGATTATTTGTAAACTAAGCATGAAGCCATCTGTGTTTTTGAGTTGTTTTCTTTGATTGTATTGCAAGTTGTGTCTCAGATGGTGGTACATGTTAGATTTTCTCATAGTCGAGACTCAAACATGAGTGGGTGAATGAATCATCACAGACACAAGCGGAAAGAAAATTTTGCTCTTAAAGAATCATATTCATAACTGATAGAACACTCATGGACAAAGTTAGTTGGAGATGCAGAAGTAATCAAAGTTGGCAATACTACCACGGAACATTTGACTACAATTGCTAAATTCCAATTGCAATGTTGTTCTGTCGCCACAAGATTTTACAGTACCCAGACAGGTGTACCAGACAACCAAGTACCCAAACAGTTTTACAGGTACAGTTTACCCGTGCCCAACCCTTGTACCTACCATGGTTTTCTTCTTGTTCTGCCAGTACAGCTTGGCGCGGGCGGAGCGCTTGGCCTCTAGAGTGTCGACCACCTCCTTGTACTTCCAGCCAACCTCGTGGGACAGACGGCCAAGTGAACAGAACTGTGGGGACAACCACCAGCAAAATAAATCCCTTTTCACTGGTAAAGATGTGAACAATACTTTTTGATATCTAAATTTCTGCATAACACAACTGGTGACTTAAAATTCAAGAAGAATTTCCAGCAAGTCATGCATCCATACAACTTAATATATTAAGACAGAAATCATGAAACGCATATAGTCAAGGGCATAGTTTATTTCAGAACTGTAGGACTAGGTTTAATGACGTCTAATTTGAAAACTTCTTAATTAAAAATTGATTAAATCTTCAACCAAGAAGGCAAACTTTAAGTCTTTTGGGGGAAATGTTGCCAGGGAAAGACCAATGGTGTTTTTTGTATAAACATAATGTTGATACTTGATATACACTTCCTAAAAACATAATACTAAAGGTTTAGCCTATTTCTCCTGTCAAATGTTTCCTACATTTCAAACAGATGGCCCTGCAAACCTTCCTGGTCAATACTTACCCTACGGTTGGGCATGAGACGGATGACCCTCAGGGCAGATGGCACAACCAGTCTCTTTTGCTGAAAAATAGAAGAAATTTCCCATTTATCTATTCCCTGATAGACTGATATACAGATGCTAACAATGACAAATAAGTCATTATCTTAAACTGAACTTCTTGTGTCTAATGAAATAGCTACTTCCAAAACAGACAGTCGGTGATGATATTCTTCTTCTCACAATATATTCTTGACATGATGTCTTAAAATCCTTACCTTGTCATAAGGAGGTGGAATGCCCTCAAAGACCTTCAAGCGTTCCAAGGCCTGTGCACCTCGGGTTGTCTTGTGCGGCAACATGCCTGGCAAATGTATAGATTAGCAGGAAGCATTACACTATGTCTATGGAAGCACCATCACAATGGAAATAGAAACACAGGGTGTAGATACAGCATACAGACATCAGTGGGGCTTGTTTTTTTTACACCATCACTTGGCACTCTTTAGTGATTCAAACAAACTTTAAGTCATCATTTGTCCCTCTTGACTGGTAAAAATGGAACCTCATCTTCAAGAAGATTTGTTCTTTGGTTAAAATTTGTACATCGTATGTCTTTTTAAATGGTACAGTTCTGTAAAAACACTAAAAACTATATAAAACATATATATAGGAAAGGAACTCACCGTTTTGGAGATGAGTGTTTGAACTTTAATGGAGTGAAATACTTGCAAAATTACATTTTATGATTGTTAGTGAAAAAATATTGAGCAATCATTCCAGAAGGAACTCAATAATTCACATGTAGGAAAAAGGAAAATTTGACTGTAACCAAAGATAGCTTTCAGAGTGCAACCATATCAAACGAGGGGAAAATGATGACTTATCAAGCATAAAAAACAGCCAACTTGGCGATACGAAAACAGACTGAATTCATAGCTCATATGCACAAATGGTGTCAATAAAACACATGACGGAAAAAAAATTCATGCAACGCACTGAATCAAAATAGTGAGTTGAAAAAATTAAACATTTAAACAAGTGGTTTGAAGAAAATTACACCGCAAACATAAAGATAACGTGTTATGGAGAAAGGGGCATTCAGAGTGACGATCATGATCCAAATCTAGCAGGTTATGTTTAGTGCTGCTTGCTTTGTTCAAAACAGTGCTCACGGAGTTCAACCTGACTGATCATTGTTTTGATCAGAGATTTTGCAAAGTGTGTTACAGTTTTACATATTAGATAGAACAACAAAGTTGTCCTCCCTGAGAAGGAAATTAGCCCCTCACTGTTATGTACTTGATAAGAACTCAGAAATGAGAATGTGGTCTCAGCTGGTTTTTATCTCTCACTGTGTTCGGACAATGTAGGTAAAAAAAGCATCACTGACCACAGAAAAAGTTTTGACGTGTTTTTCCTTTTGTTATCTGAACAAATTGCAGACACCATGATGAAAGGTAGTGAAAAGATTCAGATATTGAAATACTGCTTTAGAACATGAGCAAAATGAATGCCCCTATGTCATGAAAAGTTGTCGAGTGGAAACGGGCACTTGAATTTTTCTTACCACGGACAGTCCTCCAGAAGATGCGGCTGGGGGCCCTGAGATGGAAGGGTCCGCGGGAAGGCTTGGTGTTCGTTCTCTTACGCAGGAACTCCAAGTACTTCACTGTTGGGAATGGGAACAACATTAGGCTACCACACTCCGGTACACTCACAGGACTCACTAAACAATGATATCTTAAGGAAAGGGCAATGCTGCCTAATGGAAACAAAATGTGGTCTCAGTTGGTTTTATCTCTCACTGTATTCAGACAATGTAGGTAAAAAGGCATCACTGACCACAGAAACAAAACTGAAAAAAATTGTGTACTGTTTTGCTGCCCCAACTATACATCAAAGTAAATGTAAACCACTTACACTTGTTTCTGTAGAAGCTCCCAGAAATGTTGATCCCCTCACATCTTACGACAACTATTTTCTGGCCTGCAAGAGAAGGACATAGTTATAGATAACTAACACCTTTAGCAGAAAAGGATACTTAATATTCCTAGTCACATGTTTAAGACACACTAGGTACTATGATTCATAGACAGTTCTATATTTGTACTTTTTTATATTGACAATCTTTGTCGACCAGAGTGGAAATCATAGCTGCTAAGCATCTTCTCTTTGTGTTCCTGGCACTAAATAAGACCCAGAACATTAGTAAGAAACCTAGGCTCAACACATGATCCTACTGCATGTTGCATCATTGTGTCTCAGATGGTGGTACATGTTAGATTTTCTCATAGTCGAGACTCAAACATGAGTGGGTGAATGAATCATCACAGACACAAGCATAAAGAAAACTTTTGTAGATTCCACAGGATTCGACTTTAACCAGCACATTTAATTTCCATTCCATGCAGAAATCACTGCGCTTACTAATACCAACAAAAACAAGGATTTTACCACCTCAATATCAATACAAATACAGGCAGGGTTCTCACTAGGATTTTTTTTCAGTGTAGGGGCTGCATCTTAGCACTGCACAGTCATGTGGCAAGTAGAGCAACTACGGCATGGGTGTCTGATGGCATCCTCAACATTTAAACTGTATAACCCCCAGAAACATTAGTTTCCTATATTTTGTGGGCCACACTTAATCAGTCAATACAATTAAGTCAACATTTTTACATCTTTGGTGCAAAGCAACAGAAAATCCCTCAACGAAAATCTCCCATCACAGGGAAAGAGACAAAAGTTACAGCACTGGGGCTCTTAAGGCCCTACACTAAACTGCGCTGGCAAGGACCCTGACTGGTATTTCATGATGTTTCATATGAAAGCCTCTGTCTTACCTTGAAGGATGCTTTTGGCAACCACAGCTGCCAGCCGACCAAGCAGGTGGTTATTGGCGTCGATAATCAACACTTTCTGTAACGTAAAAGGATAAGAAAAGATTAGTATCACTCAAGGCAAAGAAGACGATCTACCTGAGAAAATGTTTGTATGTGCAAAATGACAACCTAAATGTCAATTTTGTCTACAATTTGAATCCCAGTGTCTCAGATGGTGGTACATGTTAAATTTTCTCATAGTCGAGACTCAAACATGAGTGGGTGAATGAATCATCATAGACACACCAACACTTGAACAGCAAAACGTATGTAACATAGAAAAGTAAAACACAGAATATTAGCAACTATAATTTGGCTTGAGGTGTTTACTGTAGCTTTTGAACTGCTTACTCCACAAGGTAAATATATAATATAGTAAATTTTTTTATCTAGTCTTCCTTTTACCTAGGTTTCAGCCCCCCTCCCCCTTCAGCAGTAAGTACTTCGTATTCCAGAAATTATTGAAAGTGGAAAGGTAAACCAAGGCTTCTGTGCAGTGCCCCCGACAAGACTTCTAAGACTCCAACCAATATATGTAAGTTTTATCATCTTACGTAGCTACCATAACTTTGGTCTCTGAGCTACACTTTCTTCCGTACTGCATCTATTCTATCCGCATGTGTAGAACTGCATATGCACATGTGACACATACCGGTACCATAACGTTTCCTTCTAACGAGTCACGTCACTAATTCATAGGAAAATCAGGATGTAGAAGGAAATACAAGTTTCCTGTATGTGCCATGACAGTATATTCGGGCAAGATATAGTTAAAAGGAACGTAAAATCCCCTTGTATATACGTCTGTCTCAATTTTTCTACCTACCCCGACCGCCATCTTGGCCAAAGAGACCGAAACGTGGACGGGTTTCCTTGATGACTTTCAGGGGTCCCACCGCAGAGAAACGATGGTTTATAAGATTTGATTTAATCACTACGTTACTGGCTCTCCAGTCTGGCCTTAAAGATAGGGTACAATTGCATGAAAAGCTATAAGTATGACATGAGAACAGATTTTTCAAAAAGAGTTCAAGTCACACTTAAATGTATCAATTATCGTAAAAGGGATTCTACCCTATGTCACATTGCGATGCGTTGTCAAGCTGGCAACCACTCTCTGCAAGTCTTAGAAGTATCGCTAGAGGGCCGGTTACCAGGATGTTGGACTTGGGTGACTTGTATGAAATCTAATCGTTATTTTAAGTTATGGGTGAAAAATGTGTGTATACAACTGTAATAAAATGATAATGATATATCATTTAAACATTCACTAATCGGCAAAAATCACGTGTGAATAATGATTTATCTCAAAATGTGTTTAAGTACTGTTGTATTCTTCCCGCCATCAGCTGACTGACTCCGTGGCGCAACGGTAGCGCGTCTGACTCCAGATCAGAAGGTTGCGTGTTCGAATCACGTCGGGGTCAGGGCGATATTTTTTCATTTTTACCTCTTTTTATGAGCACAACTATTGCGAATTTAGTGCACTGTGATTTTTTGTGTAGAAATTATTTTCCTATTCCAGCTCTTTTTATTTTCTTGATTTCATCTGAGCCATGTAATCTAATGGATAGTACATTGTAGTATTGCTGTAATACTCGTCTTTTACTGGCAAAGGAGGTTCTAATATTTCCCTTTATTTAAGTCTTGTATTTTCCTATATAGGGATGATCGCAGACAGGCCAAGTGAAAAAACGACAAGAAAATAGTAATATTGCCATTAGCGTTGTTTATTTCAAATGTACGAAAAGCTTTCCAACAGAACCACCCTTCAACACCTTGATCCCAGCCCAATTGTGACAAAAAACATATATGAATATATTTGTTGCTAGCACAGAGATTCCTCATAGCACTTTACCACTTATTAAATTACGTCAGTTTGTCCAACTATTCAATGAAAATAGTGAGATCGAGTAAACAATGATAACTTGAGTTTACATAGCCTCACAGATGTCGAGCCACGCACAAGATATAGGAAATGCAGCCGAAATACAAATATATTGAAAAGCAACTGGCCGTTATATGATAAAAAATGATCACAAATGCAACTGTTTGGACAAAAATACAATGCGTAACACTTTCACTTAAATCACCGACTTAGTACATAGAAAATATCCTTAAAATTTTTCAAAACTCCCAGTGAACAACTATGACTTTTAAACTTCCATTTCGTTGTGTATGAAAAGTCCCAAGGCCACCAATAAATTAGACATTGTAAATGCATTGTTACATTTCTTCACCTTCTTCACATAACAAGATTCTTAAAATATGATAATATTACTTGCATAATATAATGAGCAAATTGTGTACGAACACTAAGAATCCCAGTTTATTTATTCATTTATCAATCACGAAATATTTCGTTATTACAAAGCAATACGTTCGTGATGCATAGCTTCTATCAAATGTTACCATGCCAATATAACATCAATTTCTATTTTTTTTTTGCCATTTTCTCATTTGACCTGCTATAACTTCCACCAATTAAGGCAATCTTAACAATCGTCGTATATCATAATAGAATAGAATGAATATGTATCATAATGATAGCACAAAGCTTTCATCAATTACTTCATGTATTGCAATATGGTTTATGGCGAATCATAATCGTGCCTACAGGTAAGCAGAGCACATCTTGTACATAACACACTTATCGTAGGCTGCTAAGTGTTAGAACACTCTCCCTGTTATACATGTATCAAGTACAGTTCATCTCCCAATAAATAAATAGATCTAGGTGTGTGCCCAATGGAATGCATTTAGTATAAGCTTTGTTGATAGATACTTTATGCTAATGGTTTGACTCGATGTAAACTAAGCCACTGTCAGTTGTTCATAACTCTTCTTTGAGGAATATATTGTCCCATCAGCACCACAATTAGTGAATTAATCATCAATGATGTTCATAATGTTGTTTTTTTTTAAATTAAAATCAAATGGAATCATAGAAATCTTAAGACGATAAGTGAATCTGTCTTAGGAAGATATTGACATTTCCATGATCATCTCCTCGGAGATCTTGAGTTCTCTGTTGAACTCGGCTGTGTCTCCAAGGATGACCAGGTCCCACTCCTGCACCTTGGCCTCGGCGGCGTTCGGGATCTTGGTCTTCAGGGTCAGGGTGCCGTCAGTGTTGTCCAGGACAAGGCTGTCGTTCAGAGCTGTTCGGATGAACCCATCTCCATGGAGCTGAGAGGAAGAAGAATATATGATTCTTAATATCTCATAAAGAATTATCAACATTTACATCAGGAAAGTAGCTTTAGAAAACGTTCACGTCTCAATCGTCTTTTTTAAGCTAGCGACACACACACACACACACTGCGAGACTGTGACTATCAATGGGTTGTTCTTTAAATTACATTTTTTACATTTTCTTTAATCATATAAGCACTTGGTCTGATTGTATGCTTTAACTATCGTTGTCAAAGCAAGACACATGATCATTGCTGAAAACGTGTGAAGTGCAGCTTAACTTACCACCCATTGCTGGCTCTTCTTGCCCGGCACGGGCTGGGTCGCCACAACCTTGGCGTCATCCTTGGCGTTCGCTCCCGGCACGTCCAAGGCCAAGTTGTTCAGCCGGTTGATGATCATGCCATTTGTGAAGGACCAAAGCTGCTCCTTCCTGTAGAAACAGAAGGACAAAGCATACAGTTAGACAAGTTTGTACGCCGAAAGACAATGAGAGGAAAGTAAGCACTTCTACTCTTTGTTTGGCATTCACAAGTCGTTGTCTGTGCTACAGCAGTAACAGGCAAAGTGATGTAAGCACAAATCGATTGCACATTTGCATGATTCATAATATAATCAGTGAAACACTATGAGATCACGATTAATGATTAGGTAGCTTTGTTTTAAGCTGTCTAATGGACATCGCGATCGCAAACACACATAAACACAAATATATACACAGACAGCTATACGAATGTATGTCCGGACAACACTGATGAAACTGTTCGGAACAAATTCAAAGTCATTGTTATTTGTAAGTAGTGGCTATAACTACTGCGCGGTAATAACATTATGTATCAGCTAACTAATGGCAATATTTGTCAGCGTAATGCAATTCATGGCATCATTCCTACGGAGTTGACACTACTATTAATGTTAGTCATGGGCCAGTTGGTCATTTCATCTATTAAGCCTGTGGTGGATCTAAAAGCTGATTAGGTGGTAAGCAGTTGGGCGACAAAAAGCTGCAATAGCGCGGCTGGCGGTGAGGCGTCTTGCTGTTTCCTGTAGGTCTACCTGGGAGGGTATGTCTTATTCGTCAGAATCACGTCTACGTATTTGACAGGAGTGGAGGTGGCCCTTGGTGGGCCCGCATCGACGCCGTTCATCCCCATGGACGCGCGCCCCTGGGATGTTTGCCGGGTGGATAGGCCTCCGGTAGCCTTGTCGGACGAACTTGAACTCGCCACTCTCCTCTGTGTGTACCGGCTGCTGGTCTGACTTGACGATGAAGAGTATGATGAGGAGTAGGACGACGAGTACGCTGTTGAGGAGCCCTGCTGGACAGTACCACATGCGTACTGCCCCGTACCAGCGCGGTTGAGGCTTCCGAATGCCTCGCTCATATTTTGCCCTAACCTCCTCTGCGATGTTCGCGGGAATGTTCTGAGAGTAAAGTGGCGAAGGGAGTGCAAACGGAAAGTTTAACAGAGAACATGAGATCACCAATTACAATGCCAAGATAAAGATGTAAAGTTAATAAACACCAAACAAAATTAAAACATCCACGTGAAATAGAATCGAGAGAAACAATAGAATAATGGAACACCGATTGAGAAAAAGGAAGTATTTGTGGCAGGGTTCATTTGTGTTCACCAATCAGAGCATAAGACAACAGTTTCGCCCCAAACCAACCCGAGACAAGTAAAGGTGCAAGGTTTCAAACGGTTGAGTCTACAACTTCAATATATAACTACAACATATGTTTGAAATACTCTACAGCCTGTTTCGCACAAAACACTAGTCACAAGATCAATGGCAATGGTCTAAGTTTAAAACGAGTACATCTCCGTACCCGTCAGCCTTGGATCTGATGGCTATCTCAGACTCTGTGACGCCCTCCCCTGACACCACACCCAGCGCCTGTCCGTCCTGGCGGTTGATCAGGTAGAAGATGAACTTCTCCAGGGTACTCTTGAAGACATCTGAGCGCTCTGGAGCGAAAGAAAAGAATTCGATGACTTTTTGCTTCAAAACGTAAGGATGGTTACATGCAGCATCCAATCATCTTCGTGGAAAGGGTCGACAAAAAGGTAATAATAATATTTCCCTTAAATGTAAGATAGACAAAGGTGACAAGAATGACATACCTTCCACTTCTATCATCTTGTAGCCAAGGTAGCCCGGTTCAGCTATAGAAACGTGAAAGAAGATAGCTTTAGCAACATATTGTATTGTCATATCTACTTTGATATTGGTGATACTTGACTTAATCAAACTGAAATGGACATCGATTGATTGTACACGCGTATCTATAATCATAAGCCACACAAGATTCTTGTGAAAGCTGAACCTTATCATCAAACAATATCTTCCTATACAAATGCAAGATACTATTTCATCTGAATCAAGAGCTGCTAATCCTTGGTAGTTTGGATAGTCTTGTACTTACTTGTCTTCATGTGCAGTTCCTCTCTGATCTCCAGTACTATCGCACCAGCTGCATCAATAATCTGCGTTATCTTCACCTTCTCTCCTCCCTCTTCAATGACCTTGACCATCACCTTCTCTCCCTCCTTGACCTTGATGATTTCCTCTCCCTTCTTGACCTCTCTGATTTCCGTCATCTCCACAGCCTCCTCTGAGATGATTGTGATCTCCTCTATTTGCATCTCCGGGATAACTGTCTGCATGAATGTCCATGGAGAGATCGGCTCCAAAATCAGCCTGAAAAATGTCAAAGAATTCATCTTAACTGATCTATTGAATGCTGGTAAATTAGAATGTCATTAACTGCGAAGCGTATTCAACTGACTCTAACATGGAATTGACGTGTGATATCATAGATGCATGTAACCATTATGAGATTGAGAGAGTTTATATGATATGGCTGGAACAAAACTTTGACGTACTTTCCGTTCTCATCTGCCAGAAGATCTTTGTAGATCCAGTTATCTCTGTCCGCGTCCATCTTCTCGTTCAGAAGCTCCATGTTCTTCAGGGCCAGTTCCATGATCTGGTCTGCTGCATCTTCCTCCGCCTGCAGAACAAGTTGGGTATAGTTGTATTTTGTGAATGAAATAAACCGTGTACATGCATGTACCTCTAGTTTGAACATACGATTATTGTTCAAAGAACCCCTGGCCTCCCTGTGTACCTCCAAACCTTGCTACAGAAACAAAGATATGAAAGCCCAAACAACAGCAGCAACAGATTGCCGTGTATTTAGATCCTCATAAATGTTTGGTTTTAAGAATACAAAGTTATGCAAATAAAAGCAAAATGACGTTCACCTGCATCAACTTGGTCTCCATCTCTTCCAGATCCTTCTCGGCTTGATCAGCCCCAGTTTCTGCCTCCTTTTCTTTGTCCGCCAGTTGGCCTTCAAGCTCCTTCAGCTGTAGGTACAGGGAAATTAAGAAGTCTCATACCTACTGAAGTCAAGAATAATTCATCACCCAGTTCGTATCAAAATTGCTTTTGTGTGTAACTATTCAACAAAATGTTTAGCAGCTTGACAGATAAACCTGTGTGTGGTTTTAAGATCTGCAAAATGTTTACAAACCTTTATCATCATTTGACAGCAATACTTTGCATGCCCTTTATAGCAGAACATCAAGCCACAAGAAATTAACTATTGACTCACCAGCTTTCTTAGAGCTTCCATCTCATCATCAGAATCTCCAAGCTGCTTGTTAAGGTTCAAGATCTCTTCTTTAGCCGCCAGGAGTGCGTCATTAGCCTTCTGCAGTTGCTTCGTGAGATCATCAAACTACAAAGAAAATCATATTGACAATATTGCATCAATTGACATATTTTTTACATGTACGCTAACTCATGCTTTTGATATATTATGAAATATTTCTTTCCAATTTAAGATCTTGGAAGATACAATTCCCATTGTTGCTGATGATAAATGATTGTTACCTTATCTTTGTACCAATCATCCTTGTCGTCGTCCTTCTTGTTTGCCAGGTCTGCATACTGCTTTTTCAGGTCACCCAAGGCTGACAGGAGATCGGAGTTGTCCTGCGGCTGTACTATCACAGTTTCCTTCATGGTCGTTATCATGGTGGTCATTTCCTGAGGAAACGTTAGTATTACATGATAAGGGGTGTGGTCTATGATCATCAGTTCAGCACAATTATACTTCAAGAAATTCTTAACAAAATGAAATTTATTGACACGAAACAAACGAAGGGCCTTTTCAAAACATACATAACTTGGCATGCAGCATGCAGCATGTTTGAATTGAAAATTTACCTGTGTCTTTCTTTCTAGGTCGTCCTTTGCAGCACCAAGCTGGTATGAAAGTTCCATGTTCTTATTTTTGCCATCCTCCAGTTCCTTCAGAAGAAAAATCCATTTTAGTATGTTTTATATCAGTTCTGCATTTTGTATGTTTAACTTATAGAAGTTGAATACCACAAAAACATTAGTCATAACAATTGCGTTACCCTTTTCAAACGGTCAATCTCATTCTGTAGGTCCTTCCTCTCCTTGTCATCGTCATCACCTTTCCTGTTAAAGGGGAAATGGGCAACATTATTAGTAAGTGTTGCAAAGAAAGAATCCAAACCTCGGAAGCAACATTTATGTGTGTATGCGGTTTCTATATATAAAGATTCTGTTCCCACACTCCAGCTTTGATAGAAATTGTTTTTGAATGTTACTGGTCATAATCAGTGGCATTGCAGTTTAGAATAGGCAAGTATCTGTAAGAATACGCATGTGAAGTTTCTTTTGTCTATAACTATAGAAGATAAACAATCACTCACTGTTCCATTTGCTGAAGTTTCAGTAGCAAATCGTTGTTCCTTCCGTCCACTTCGTCCTTCGCACTATCCAACTGGCCGGTCAGGTTCAGGACTGAAGCATTCGCATCTTTCAGTTGCTGGGGGAAACGAAATAAAGGGTAAGAGTTATACACTTGTATGGTATGTTGCCACAAGTTATGTTTTATAATACATTTTGCAGCTTGCCTGCTAGTAAATTAAAGACGTTCATGAGTTTTAAGAATGTCAGACATATTCTTCAACACCAACGGATATTTTCTTCACTATTTCAAGATTCATAAACAGGTGACAATGTATTCTGTGTACCTGTCTGAGACGTTCCAACTCGTCCATAAGGTCCTGTTGTTGTTGGCCTGATGATGCCTGAGTTCTGAAGATAAAGTATACAATTATCATTTGCAACATGCATTGGGATTCTGAATTTCACCAGTGCGAAGATAACCCGATCTTACGAAATGATGTAAGACCCTGAAAACACGGAAGATTTCTTCCTAAAAGTCATACAGAAGCTGACTTACGTTTCGGCCGCTTGTATCTGTGTCGCCTGCTGTTGAATGGTTGCGTTCATTTGGTCATTCTCTTTCTGTGCAGCTGCAAGTTGCTACAGGTAGAGAAACCATTACGGGGTTATTATTGTCATGCCTTTATTTTTAGATTCAGTTGATCCACAGTCTAAGACATGTTGTTTCGATGTATGTGTGTAGCTAGATTGTGTAATACCCGCCTCACATTATATACGATTTTCGGACGTACTTCGGGATCGCAGGAAGGTCGGCTGATTTTAAGATCTTAAGATGGTCTTGCGTATTTTTCGCCCAGAACCTGTTCCCCTCACATATAAGCGAGCCTCGTGCGATCGACGGCGAATAAATCTATGATAATGAACCTACCATGACCTCTTGCACGCGGACAAGGGAATACAAAACGTTCCTCAAAAAAGGCAAGAGATCAATAAATGTTGCTTATTTTGTTGTCGGAATCTTTTTAACCAATGAATGGAATGCGCGGGCATTATAGAAATGACGCAAGAAAAGAAAGTGTGTCGCAAAGCCAGCCTACATACTGCCACAGGGGCCACAATGTTAGAATTACCCTCACATTCCCAGAAATTCAATATTTGTAAACAATCGGAAGTCGGGTGAACGTCGCCCGAATGTCGCCCGACTAACGGGCGTTCGCCATCCGATTTGCGTTCGATGATTAATAACTATGTCTGTGCTCGCCTATCGGTCTTCAATCGTTGGAATGACGCAAGACTATTGACCGATACCCTTGCGAGGTACGCACGATTTGCACGCACGATCTGCGACTCGGTAACGAGCTCTACGATCTCGGATATCTCCTGCGACTTGTCGCTTATGTTAAGAACATGTTTCGCTGCACCGCGACCGTCGTAAGACTCCTGAAAATTGCCGGCGATCCCTAAAAATCGCAAGATGATCGTGAGAACACCGAACGTCTTACTCACGAAAATGTCATTTAGAGCTCGTAAACTAGTCTTCCGATCGAATCGCGCCTAATGTGAGGCGGGTATAAGGGCCACTTACACTATCTTATAGTAACTATAAGTGCTGTACTTGATTTGAACCACTTTTTGTAAGTGTTTGCTTTAATAGCATGTGTTCGAATTTAAATGCATTGTTATCCCCACCATCAGCATACTTTAATTCGGCATAATTACTTGTTTGCAAACTTAAGAAAAACATTACTGTCACCAAAAGGGTCAAACCAACAGGGTCATTGAAGCAAGGCTGTCATTATTTCCACTAGCATTGTTTTCTTACCATTTTCAGTTTGTTCAACTCGAGATCAATATCTCGTCTTGAAATGTCCAGTTGTTCTTGGTGCCTGAAAGGAAGAACAAATATTACCATATCTGCTCATCGACATCAAGTATCACATTCACGGGATACTTTTGCACAAAATGTACCATCTTCCTAAAAGATGCTGTAAGCAAAGTTGTGATAAGATCGACCATACTCTCTGACCATGTGCTGTAACAGGTAATTAAAATGTCAGTTTGACAGATCGATCTATTTTTGTAGGGCCTGTCATGTTGATTAACCTAGTTGGATTGAATCTTTTGTTACGTACAATAGTGTTTGTCATTAAGACCCACATGTGCGTAAGGACTCGTTGACATTCTAATTTTGCTTATTATGACAAAAACTATCCCAAGGACTTTTTTGGGATCAGTTCTACGTTACATAAGTAGTCGCCATCGGCCATACTGGAGGTCTAGCTTGAACTATATACTAAACATAACTATAGTGCGTGAAAAACCCATTCACTTACTCTCTCTCGCATCTGAGTTTGTTTTCAAGCTCCTCTTTTAGTTGGATGATTCTGGACTCCAACTCTATACGAACCTCCTGCAATGAGGATATTGGAGTACAGTTAAGTCCCACATGTACACAATGGACAGAAATTCATTATGGAATTGTATTGTAAAAGTGACGTGGAGCACTGAGCGTTTTCCTACCTTTTTCACTCTCACAACCTCCTCCTCCAACTCCAGACATCTGTTGGATTCTAACTGGTACCTACAGGAAAATATTGGACATGTTTACATTTGATGTCAGGTATTTTCAGGTATTCGATGGATGGATATGTTGATGACGTATCCTACTATGGACGCATGGAACAATGCAACATTTTATCACTTACACGTAATTAAGTTTGTTAATATCATAATCTGTCATCTAGCCGAGGGGTTGCATCACATAAGCTATTCGTATATGACTGGTATAAAGTCATATCATGCTTGGTTTCCTATTTTGTACCAAACTTTTTCATTGTCAAAATACCCATATATTTGTTTCGTATTTGTATGGTTATTGTAACTATGCTCATTAGCAATGTCATAAGTATATCCGAGTAAGGTACTTCGTTACGCACTTCTTCATGGCTTCCTTTTCCTTCCTCCTGCTTTCATCCAGTTCCTCAATCAGGGACTGTATGCGCAACTCCAGCTCGCTCGACTTCTGCTCCAGTTCGACCTTCAAAGTTAAGCTCAAATGCAGCTCCTACAAAAGCGGCCAAGATGTAAGATGAGATAACGTACCATACTGAATCATTTATCATCTCCTATCTTTAAAAAGATCATCATCGGTCGGCTGCCACACAGGCGACTGCAATGTATTTCCAATACTTATAAAAACACATTGCTTATGGTAGATGCTAGCAGTGTGGCTTTAAAAGTGTATCACCAATACATTGGACTTACCCTCTTCATACGATCTATTTCAAACTCGAGCTGGTCAGCCCTCTCATTATTCCCTTCAAACCTGAAACAAAAGGGTACATAATAATGTTTTTAAGTCCTACTAAAAAAAACATTATGTCAAAAAGAAATGGCATGCTATCCACAAAGCCAAGCGAATATTTTTATATTTGATGCTGCAAGAGATGTTCTCATTTACTTACTCTCACTCCCTCACTCCCTCTCTCTTAAACACACACACACACACACAAACACACACACACACACAAGCACACACACACAAACGCACACACACACACACACACATACACAACAACACACACGCATACACACACACACACACACACTAACGCTTTTTCACCTGTAATCTGCATCACCAGAAATGTAAACACCAAATACTAACGTTTCCAGTTGTCCCTTCATGTCGTCCAGCTCCTGAGCTCCGTCAGCCAGCTTTTGTTCGGCCTCTTCACGCAGCCTGTTGGCGTTTTCCAGTTCCTGGTGGTATCATGTAATAAAATTATGCATCAATAACTGAATGATTGATGCTTATATGCTTCACACTTCAATCATAAGAGATCTACTATCCTATTCATTTGGATTGGGTGATTCTAAACTGTCACAAATGTATTGTATTGCGAGGGCAATAGTTATGGCTGTTATTTACTATCCATGATAAAAGCGTGCGGTACCCTTCTCAGTTTGTCCAGTTCGTCTCTCATCTCGTCTCCCTCCTGTCGTAAATTGTCCAGATCTGACTGCAGTCTGTCCTTATCAGCTGCCATCGACCTGTCATTCAAACAGTACATGTTTACTATCAACAGTTAAAACTTTCCAACATGACCAATGATATTCAAAGCAATATTTATTATTATTAATGTTACCCTAAGATACGTCAGTGGCAACAACCACAACTTTGTTAGGTAACCTTAAGGAATAGAAAAATCCAATGCAAAACGCTTACAATATAAAAATCTATACGCGCTAAAAAGAAATTCCATGTACAACATATATATATGTGATTTACCTCCGCAATCTTGGTTGATGACATAATGTATGCAGTTGAATGTAGCGCAAAGGAACACCGCAGTCAGAGAGGAAGCAGGCAGCAGCAGAGGAGGGTAAAAGGGATATAGTTGACACCTTATTGCAGCTTTCAAACATGCTTACATGAATGCATGAAATGCAAAAATGGCGATAGGTATGAAACTTCAAAAGCGGGAATCAGAATGCAGGTATGCGAACTCCCGGAGAGTGCAGCAGGCTAACCATAGTTTCACTGAAGACATTTTAACTTTAATTTTTTAGACTGATATGAACGACTGAAAGACCATGATTATAGCAGTTCTTCACTTTGTTTACCGGAATGGACGTTATTCACTTATACAGTAATGCTATCAAAGAAGTTGCCCCGCGCCCGTCCATTAAATAGATGATAGCATGATTAGCACCCTGCAGCTGTTGCATAAATTATCGTCATGAATGGAATGTAGTTACGTGTTGGCAGCCTCCTCCTTCTGTGTGATTTCCATCTTGGTGATGTGGATCTCCTGTTGGGTTGCCTCCAGAGACACTTCCAGTTCCCTACGGATGGTGAGAGTTTCCTCCAGAGTCTACAACAACGAAGATGTAAAAAAAGATTCAGAGGGCTTGTGTCTTATCGGCACGGTCACCGGTTGCATACTACAATAGTATTCTCTGTGTTTCTTCTTGAAAAACAATGGCAGAAAGTTAAGCAGGGGGCGTACTGCCATTACGACCATATAAACTGTATCTGATCCATGACACTATTGTAGTAAGCAAACAAAGGAATCAGGTGAAGTAATATTCACACTCTAAATTCTTACCATCTTAACGGTGTGCAGCTCATCCTCCAACTCCTTTAGCCTGTCGATTTCTCTCTCATACCTTAAAAAGATGAAGAGGCATTGTTGTCACATGACAACTCTTATTCTCTATTCTCTATACATAAAACTTGGGAAATATGCTTACATGATACACATACAAATTTATTGACATTTTCCAAGAATTCTATATCATAAATGAACTCACTCTTTGTGCTTGTCCTTGGCTGCCTCAAGTTCCTCCAGCAGGTCTCTGATCTTGCCTTCCTGTTCTTCACGGAGAGCGTCTGCCGTCTTTAGGTCCTGTAAAAAAAGTATCATCTTGAACTTTCCAGTACCTTTTATTGTGACCTTGATAACTAAATTTGAGACACATAACTCTGTCCAATGCATCTTTGTTATCTATCCACCGAAGAAATAAAGCAACCATGCCAAGTGTGCATAGCTTGTCAATTCATTTTAATTTCTCCAGCTGCCTAAGGCACCAGGCCACCACCAAAACAAATTTGGATCAAATGACTTACCCGTTTCATCCTTTCGATTTCGGCCATCAGGTTCTGCACTTTTATCTTCTCGTCGTTCAGTCTGAAATTGGAGTAAAATTTAGAATTGCGACAGTAATAGGGTATTCAGGACAACAATGCCCCTTGACCTTTGACTCCATGCCGCGCCAATTCAAAATGGCGCGCGAAATGACATCTTCACTGAAACTCGGAACTTCTGTTTACATTCAATGAATTATACCATTTTTTCGGACAGTTGACTTACAAGGAAGATAGAGGTAAGTCAACAGTCGTCCTCTAGGCTATCATAGTGTGTGGACGGTGATAATTGTCCCCTGAAGGGTGTAGAATGTACGTACTCTTTTGATGCCTCTCCCTGGCCTTCTAGTTGTGTCGTTGTGACTTGCAGTTTCTGCCTCAGCTCTGTCTGGCGGCGCTTTGCCTCCTCAAGATCCTATCAAACACAAGTCAAGATAATAGTCAACGTTTTATAGATGGCTCCTCTAATGCAAATTACTAACTAAGAACAAAAAATCAAACTAAAGCTACTAAACAGGTAACGTTACAACGTTATAGTTACAGACGTACTCAATGTCTTCAAAATTATCATAACAAACGAAGTTACTGCTGTAAGATAGTTCTATCATTGTATTATTGTACTCATTCAAATAATTAATTTTTGGTCGAACCTTCTTCAGCCTGTCAAGTTCAGCCTGGAGATCTTTGTTCTTTGCTTGGTATTCCTCCATCCTGTCGAAGAAAAGGTTTGTTATTCTTTTTCTATTTACATTTAATGAAGAAATTATATGACCTACAACGTACTATATTATGAACAGATATGCATGGTCGTTATCATTCGTGAATTTACATATCATTTTTGTTTCTACTACCCATCTTTACAACCTTAGTTAGTTGCTTCGCTATCAAGGTATTGGGTTTATGTTGGTGCACTTACGCCATCTTGACTTGTAACTTGTCTTGAAGTTCATTGCGTAGACCCTTAACTTTTCCTTCCAGTTCTTCTCGGTCTCTGTTTGCTCTCTCCAGGTGCTGTAGCAAACAAAGCCACACAAGGTGAAACTAGCCATTTACGCCTTGTATAATTTGCTTGCAGTTTAGAAGTAGTTTGCAGTTTTGTACTCCTAAATAACTGTTTTCAATCCACAGTTAAAAGGTCATACGGTTTGGTACAGTTAAAGGGCAAAGGATACACGCCCCTTTTAGAAAGTGGACAAACGGTTGATTCATTATGTATCTCGCCTATCAAGTTTTTGTTTTTGCTGCAGGGGAAGTTTAACAGACCACTAGTTTGACCTCACGCTTAGCATACATTACAAGAACGTGCTTATTTGGTCAGCTGGACATAAACGTTCTCCGCATTGTTTGACAGATATGATATCCTCAACTACTCACTTTTTGTTGATCATTGCGGGATTTTTCTTCTTGATTATAGAACATGAAACATCATTGAACAGATCGTTCAAATCTGTCTCGATCTTTTTCTCTCTCTACGATCTACGAAAATCTGAATGTACTTATCAGTGTCTTTGGTTGATACAGTAAATTTGTAAAAACGAAGGGAACCAAGTGTTTTTAACTCCTTCTATCTGGGTAAAGTATCCCATCTGTAGTCACATGGACTGACCTCTTTAACACGTGCCAGTTCATCTTCCAGCTCCCGCCGTAGCCTGGCCTCCTTTTCAGCTCTGGAGATTAAACAAAATTTGCATTACTCATCAATCATATATAGATTAACCTTCTATAAGTATTGTGTGTCGCTGTCACTGTACTGAAAGGGGGAAATATATTGATCGATGAAGGAAGAATGGTAGGTTACTGAGAATACAGGGTATGGGATCCAGGTATGTGGTAAACAACATAGCACCAAGTAAATCTACATTCTTTAATACCCAAGGGAGCTTGACCACACACCTATATGCAATATGTGCACAATTTCGTCAATATTGTACGTAATAGATAATAAAAAGTTAAGGTCTAACCAATAATTTTCAAGGAGACTACAAAAGTATGACTATGACGTGGACATTTTATTTAGGGAATCTTGTTATTCATCTTGGTCAGCTATTTTGTGACTACACCGCCCTTGGACACCCATGTCGTCTTAAGAGGCTACATAACTTTCTTGTACATGTACAGCCATCTTATTTTTTATAACCCCCAAGGAGTAAAAGTGGACAAACATATATATACACTCTACAAGTTTAACACTTGCCACCACAATATAGTACGAACTACATGTAAGTGACCAACTTACTAAGCACCATTATTTGCTTGGATATAATGAATGCTTCGTATGTTGTTTGAGCGTCCCTAGCTAAACATTTTGGATAGTATTTTTTCACACACAAAGTTATTTGTCAGTTTGCAGAGAGGCCAAGTGCTTCAAAAGGTTGCAGAAATCACCACAAACTGATACTAAAGTCAACATGACCTTCTTGGGGACCAAATCAGCATTCTGCACACGTCTACATCGTCTATGTCTATGTAGCAACGTCAGGAGAACTATGTATACTAAGCTTTGGTCACGAAAGGACCATTCATCACAGTATCTATCTATCTATCTCTCTCTATATATGTGTATGTGTGTCATGCGAAGCGCAGACGAAAAGCAATCAATGTCACCACAAAGGCACCACCCGACAGTATATTAGCTGAGTAAACAGTCCAAGTTGTACGGAGTGTTTGCTTATAGAGCCCCAGCGAGCACACAGTCAAGAGCACTTGAAAGTTTGTACAGCGTTCACTGCTGTACAAATATCCCCACTAACCGTCACAGCATTTCTATATTCCTTCTATATGGATCTAGTAGCATATTTTACAGCTTACCAATCCGGAAAGATGGAAAGCATGCAGGTGATCACACGCATAAGCGAAGCAGAGAAACAATTCTGCGAATTACAGTTTTAGAGTGTAGTAGCCTCGAGGCCAGGTTTAAAAAAATAGTTGAATTCAATTACCAGCAGACCACGCCAGGTGTTTTCCTTCATAATCTCGCATACCATGAATAAATGACCTGTTCAGACTGCTAAATCTCTTAAGTGTGCAACAGAACAAGACACTGATATAGTAAATACAAGAGGTCTAATATCATAGTGTGAGAAACTTGAGGATGACAGGAAATCCACAAAGGATAGCAATGAAAGACTCATAGAATCTTCATTACTATAGAATGCGACTTAAAATCCTATGAACATTCAATACCTGGACGCAGGCATCTACTAGAAAAATACAAATTTCGTAGCTCTTTCGCGTAGAGTAGAGGAATACATATGTTCACAGCATGGTAAGGTTTGAAATGTCAGCCACACAGTAGATTTTAAAGACTTATATCAAACAGCATACTATATTCCCGTTCAAAATACGGACTAACTTGTAAAAACTTCGATTGGTCTGTCATCACACAGAATGACATCTTACCCAAGCACTAAACATCAGTTATAATTCTTGAACGTCGACATAAAAGGCGAAAACACCCAATGAGAGCTTAAAAGACAGTTCATACCTATGCAAGCAAGATATGTGAAATGCAAGCCGCAAGACCAAAATACGTGATCTATTGTTGCGAAGCTTCGAACATACCATCTCTCTAAGAAAAGACAAATGTTTTGTAAAGATGGACAGCCATGTACACTTGCTATGACCTTTGACATTGTTTACATGTCAATGTTTTCATGGCAAAGGAAGGCATTGCTCATTCACCTACTAGGTTCCTGTGTCCGCTTAAATCACGATCTATGCTAACGCTTATCAACATATCGTAAGCAAAGAAAAAAACAGACATGAATCCCCAAACTTTTTAAGAAACAACATGCCCTGTACACATGCTCAAGGCATTGCGTAGACTTGGAGCTTCTAGTCTGTCTAAGAAATAATCGAATCATAGACTGTGAAATTACAGGTCACCCATCAAACCTACAGGTTTGGAACTAATGCCTGTACCGGTGAGGGCACGCTAATGCCAAAGTCTTGCCCAGTCTGTATTGTCATTGAATGATAGCTAAACGCAGACAATCCCTGTCATTATAGGGTGGAGCCAGTGTTCTTCACCTTTGCACCAATGAGGCATGAAATACAAATGGCGGATTGTATACCAGATGTCACATTTAGTTATCATAATGATTAAACTATTGCAGGTTTGTGGTTGAATATGTATTGACTTTGACAACATCAATACTGCACAAGACCAATTACACGCCACACTTTTATGTATATATGTATAAGTAAAATCAAAGACATGACCTGTGTAATAGCCACTAATAGGTACACATTTTATGAATATGTTTAGGCATTTTATTTGAAAGCTACCTTTGTCATGACGTATTCGTCCACTGGACTGGCACATATTCTATTTTGGATGACCTTAAGCTTTGGAACTGAGTCAATTCAAGTCTGGCTCTATTGATCTTAAATGAAGGGGATCTGTTCAATGTCATGGTTGCCTGATAATGAGTCAGTGAATGTGGTACGAGGTTTCTAACTATCTAATGAGGATTGATAGTTAGAAGTTGACCACTATCGTCATGGGCCGTGAGCGAGTGAGTGAATGTGGATTGCATGACTAATTGAGGAACTGTACGTACTTTTCCTGGGCTTCACCTTGTTTCTGTGTCAGGGCTGTTGTCTGTTCTAGCGACACTGTCTCGACTCTTTGGTTGAGTTGACCGATAGCCGATTCCTTGTCCTTTATTTCTGCTCCCAGATTCTCTGTCTCAGCAATCAAAGCCTTATTCTTGTCCTTGAGCTGACCGATGGCCATGTCCTTGTCCTTTAGCTGTGTCCCAAGTTCGTTCACCTTGGCGCTCAATGCTCCATTGTTGTCACTTAGCTCTTTGTTCCTGGCTTCCAGGTCGCGCAGCTTATTCATCAAGTCGTCGAGCTGTTTTTGCAAATCGCTACCCTTTGATTGTTTAGCCGCAGCCTGACTAACTATGGTCTTGTTCTCCTCGGTGAGAACGTTGTATTTCGATTGGAGTCCTTCGTTTGCCTTAGCCAGGTCACCAGCCTTACTTTCAGCTGCACCACACCTCTGCTCCCAAACTGTGATGCTGGACTTCAGTTCTAGATTCTCATTTCGTAGTTTCTTTAGCTCTTCCAACAGTTCATCAATACGCAGTTGTGCACTGTGTACTTCCTCTCTTTTGGTTTTCACCTCCCAATCTCTCTCTTGTAGCACGACCTCTTTCCGTTCCATCTCCAGTCTCATCTTTTCGAGGTGACCTTTCAAGTCTTTAGTGGTCGACTCGAACTTCAACCTCTGTGTTTCTATGAACTCCTTCTCACCTATGAGTAGTGCAATCTTCGCTTCTAGTTCTCGAACTCTCTTCGTGTAGCCCTCAATCTCCAGATCCCACGCTTCTGTTTGTCCATACTTAGAATTCAGTTCGTCCTCACAGCTCCTGATTTTTGTCCGAGCCTCCTTCAAGTCCACCTCTAGGTTTCTGATTCTCTCAGTGTGCATGAGAATAGTGTGATTGAGGTGCGTTTTCTCGTTCTTACATCCCATGTGCTCCAGATCGAGAGCCCGCTTTTCCTTACCTAATGAATCTATCTTCTCCCGAGACTCTCGCAGCTCGATCTGTACTCTTTCCAAGATTATCATCTGCTTCTCGAAGTAACTGTTCTTCTTCTCTAAGTGACGTACCTTCGCCATGAAGGACGCCAGTCTGTCGTTTAGACCATGCATTTCTTCCTTGGCCTCCATCCCCACGTAGAGAGTACTAGTCTGCCCTCGTATCGTCCTACCTTTGACATGATGGTACGACAGACCGGATGTGGAATCCATGTGAAAACTTCCCGCACTGCTGCTTCTGTTGTGACTTGTGATTCTGACGTGGCCCCGACCGCGACTTGTGCTCAGCAACCCGTCTTCTGCTGATCCGTCCGAGTAGGAACTCGACTTGTCATCGGCGTCACCCGCAGAGTGGACCGAGAGTGAAGAAGAGAGACCACGGCCTTCGCCAATCGCTGCCGAGACGGTACCATTCCCGGTCACGATGTCACCGTTCCCAGTAGACTTCCCCTCCCCCTCGGCCCCTGCATTCAATAAACTCTCAGTGGACGAATCCGTCGTCACAGACGTACTAGTACCCACAGACGACGGCGACTCCGACGTGACAGCCGACACCGTGGTCTGAATGGAATAAGAATACTTGCCGCCCGAAGTGGCATCTCTGTGGTAACTAACCTTCTCCGACATGGTAAGATTTGTGACAAAAGTCTGGGGACAAACACAACAAGAAACGGGTTCCCTCTCAGCACGGCGCACCCCGCATCTTTCAACTGTGACGACACAATGCAGAGGGCAGGGGTGAGTGCGTCCGCCAGGGATTGGTTAGAACGCGATCTCACAACAATTACCATAACTCGTTGCGATGCAACTCAGGTCTGAGGTGACCCATTATGAATACCAGGGCACGTCCGGATCTCGCCCACGGCAAATCAAATTCTTCGCAAACACAAAACAAGATTTAGGCTTCATGTTCTCTGTTATACGGTCTGTAACTTGACTTGTTGGCTTTAGGCTGGCTGGTCAATGCGGTTGCTTTTCAATGGGGCATACTGAATAATGTTCAGACATCTCATTATTTTCCCATTTGCAGTATCTATTCAAGCGAAAAGCAACATACAGACTGTCAGCTATTTTATTTTGCCAAGGGCAACAATGACAAAACTGGTGATCTAGTCGACACATCGTTTATAGCACATGTAATTTTGGGGACTGTTTTTCCATTCTTCTATTGGGTAGCGCATTTTGAATGTTCCATCCCAACTTTTAAGACTTCTGCTAACACAGACGGTTATTGTTTACGGAACAAAGACCCACATTGTTTGCATTCATAAGATTTTGTAGAGCTCTCGCTAAGGTATACATTACAGGTGTTTAATGCTCCTCTAACGTGTAGACAACTTAGAGTCTAAGTCTGCCGTAATGACGACTGTAACTCCTTTTCTTGAGTGTAAAAATCTCTCACCAGTGAATGTGCGTAAGAAGTGCGACACGCCCATGAAATACAACTAGTAGTATATAGTGTCACACCCACCATGAGTCAACGGAAGTGCATCATGGGATGTGGTCGCCATGTTTAAAGCGTCACGGTGTAAACAAGGTCAGAATGTCATGCGGAACGCTCACGAGTTTAGGAAACAGTTTGACATATTTGCCCGTTGTTCATTGTTATTATTGTACCCTCTTAGCTTTAGAAAGTGGGATAGCATTATTATCCAATATATACACAACAAACTAACTAAGATGGTAGGATCTCGGTACAGGTATACAAGGGGGCGGGGTTCAACCCTTAGTGCATACTGTGTGAGAAATGTATATCTAACGCATATTCCGACAATAAATTTTAAATAAAAAAATTGAACCATTCAACACCTCATTAGAACATTATATATATCTTAAACTCTTGTGTTGGTATTTTCCAAAATACAATCCATAGTTTGTTTATGTGATTTATGTTCACTTACACTGGGGCATTCTGCCTTGTGCATTTTCTTAACTAATAAAAAACATTCAACTGTTCTCAAAGCTTATCGTTTGCTAATGTTATCAAACATAATAGATTACGTATCTCGTGAATGACCATCTGCATGGATGTATTCAGTACGGTACTACACTTGAATATGGCAGGATAACGCTAAAGAAAACACAGGGCCCGGCACTAGATTGAAATATGAGCTATAAGTTGAAGATCATTTATCACAATTGTAGTACATATAATTAAGTAGGCCGTTTTTCATACGTCATCAGGTATATTTCTGATAGGATAGTGAATTGATGTGGAGAAAGTTTCAACCTATGGTTTACAAAAGCTACAAAAGTAGCAAAGTATCTAGACCGGTTCTATGTCAACCCAGATGTTTATAGACTGGAACGAGGATTGTTGGAAGGTGGTGCAAAGATAACCAGCGAAAGCGTATGAGTCTCGAGGCAAAAAAAACTGTCATACGCCAATCATGCTATTGAGCAATATATGATAAGCACTTAGCTTACACACACACACACGCGCGCGCGCGCGCACGCACGCACGCACGCACGCACGCACACACACACACACACACACACACACACACACACACACACACACACACACACACACACACACACACACACACACACACACACACACACATACACACACACGTGTGTGATAGAAAATGTGAACAACCGCTGACATCTACGTCAGAAGTATACAAACATTCATTGTGGAAAATTTGTAATATTGTAAAGGATTTGTAGTGTCTTATGTAGGCCAACAGAGTTAGATTGCCTCTACGATTTCGCTACTCTACCATTTATGTTATGTAAAGTAAGGTAGTTGCTATGATAAAGAAGCTTAGACATATTCATCTTGTTTGACACTATCTATAAGACGTGTAATATAAGAAAGGAGTCTTATGATGTACGGTTTGCCATCAGGCAGATGGTCCATTCTATAGTGTCAATGGATTACAGATTACCGAAGGAACCCCTGTCTTCAACGATTTGACACATTCATGTTTAGAGTGAAACATTCGACAGAAAGGAGGAAAAACATCAAACAGTCAACAGATCTAAGCCATATCTCACAAAGAATGCAGACATTGTCTCCGGTAGCGTCTTAGTCCCCAGGCGATGACATGCATTAAAGAAGCTCACATAGGGCGTCCTCGTGGTGAAATATAAGTTTACCGTGAAAGAACGCCCCCATGCTTGTAATTCCACTTCGATTTAAAAACATGGCACAGAGAGGGGTTTTATGTACTGGGTGTAACCTTGGCGTTGCCATACCCGTGAGAAACATCTGTGTCCCACACACTACCAACCGCAGTAAAAGGCCAGGATGCCATGGGAGTGTGTCACTCTATCACAGTGTGTATGTGCTTCCCATAATAATGATTCCGAACAGATTAAATCAGCCTCCCATGAGAATAGACAGACTACTACAACCAGTAACATGACACTGTACTAAAAACACTGCCGGAAAGAAAATCTTACAAAGAGATAGGAATGTACACAGACATGGCAAATGATAATAAAATGAACCTGTCTGGCTATTTGATACTTCTACTTTGCTGACTGAATGTTTTGTGAGGTTCTTTACATATATCTGTGTACGGAATACAATTCATGACAACAAATGCTGAAATTAAGTGTGAACATATTTTTGCGGTCGAAATGTGGGATTGAGACATATGAAGAACAACCAACATAATTCAGTCAAGGTAGCAGTCTAAATTTTTTACCATCATGTATGCATTGCATGTTCAAGTAATAATGCGGTATGCAGGATGTATATTTCAGTAATTTTGTGTTATGTTGGGTGTTGACTTCTGTAATTACATGGTCATAAAGAGTATGGTTCAAGGACGCCATGGCATATAACTACCCGTATGCCAGAGGGCAGAGGTCAATGTGACCTAGGGTGATACATTCCATTCTTTACATAAACAGATAGAATGTCATTGTCAGAAACACCTGGGATCAAGTAACACTTTCCCCCAACGTATAACTAAAATGCCCAAAACGCGAGGAACGTTTTGAGTATCAACATGAATTTGCAAATGTAAACACCAAACAATGGTCTAGTGGGTATCAAGAATTCTAAATAAACTTACTCGTTTCCAGAGCTGCCGTGCAGTCTCGACAATTCGTCTTCAAGGGACGCGATCTTTCGCTTGGCATTTCGAAGGTCTTCGTCTTTCCCGTTGCCACTTTTTATCACGACCTGCAGTCGGTTTACTTCGACCTTGTAGTGTTCTCTTTCCGACATCAGGCTCTCGAGCTCTCTCTTGAGCTTCTGTAGTTCCATTTCCACTCTGCCATAGTCATCAGCGTACCTGTCGCGTTCAGTGAACGCAGCCTTCAATTTGTGCTCCGATACGTCTAGTCTGGATGTTATTTCTCTGTTTTCAATCAACAACTCTGCGTTTCTCGCTCGCAGACGCTCGAGTTCGCTGTCGCTTTCACCTCCTGATGCAACAGTGTGTTTGAACTCTAGTTTTATTTGGGATAACTCACTGCTTACTGTCTCTATCTGTGTGCGTAAAAGACCGTTTTCTTCATCTTTTTGGTCCAGGTCCTCTTGTAGTCGTTTCAGTTGGCGCTCTAAGTCCTCGATGAGGTTCTCCTTCTCGGAGAGTTTGTCGTTGAGTTGATGCAGCTCTCCTTCTACCTGAACCTTCGTCCCTGCCTCTGACGATAACTGTGAAATTTGGAAATCTTTTTCTGACATCTGCGACTGAAGCTGCTGTAGCTGAGCTTCCAAACTACCCTTCTCTGATAGTGAAGCTTTAAGTTTTGCTAGCTCAGCTTCTAGCTCGCCCACCCTCCCCCTTTGTTGTTCGGCTGACTGATCATTCTTTTGCTTAAGTCGTGCTAACTCTCCTTCCAACTTACCCTTTTCCCTCGATAGAGCTTCCTTTTCCCTGTTACACTTGCCTATATCGCCCTCCTTCTGCTTAACCTCACGCTGATATTTATCCCTCTCAGCCTGCATGTCTTTTAACTTATTTTTCAGATCATCTAACTCTTTCTTCAGCTTCTCTTTTGCTGTCGTTTCCCCCTTCAACTTATTCGCCTGTCTCTCTAACTCTGCCTTTGCTCTGTTTTGTTCGGAAAGCTGCTTACGTAGCTCTGCTAAATCACCTTCTAGTTTCTTTTTAGCGCCCCCTGCGTCTCCTGCCTGTTTCTGAAAATCGGACAGCTGCTTTTTCAGCTGTGACAGCTCTGCCTCTAGTTTCTGTTTAGCGGACCCAGCGTCACCTGCCTGTTTCTGAAAATCAGACAGCTGCTTTTTTAGCTGCGAAAGCTCAGCCTCTAGTTTCTTTTTAGCGCCCCCTGCATCCCCAGCTTGTTTCTGAAAATCAGACAGCTGCTTTTTCAGCTGTGCAAGCTCAGCCTCTAATTTCTTTTTAGCGCCCCCTGCGTCCCCTGCCTGTTTCTGAAAATCAGACAACTGCTTTTTCAGCTGTGCAAGCTCACCCTCTAGCTTTTTTTTAGCTGTCCCGGCATCTCCTAGCTGTTTTTGTAAAGTACTAATCTGTTGATCCTTCCCAGACAATTGCCCACGCAAATTCTTTAACTCCACCTCCAATGTACTAACCTGTTTAGACGACGACCTCAGACTCTCCAGTTCCTTCAAAAGTTTGTCTCTTTCTATCACCACGGATTCGTGAGAAATGACCAAACTCTCGTACTTTTCCCTAAAGCCACAACAGCGCCCCTCCCCCTTAACCTCGTTCTTCACTACCGCACCGGTCTTAGTCGTCGTTTGACCTCCATTGGTTGTTACCGACGTTTTTTGCACGACATGTTTCTCTTCCTTTACCACGTAGTGTACGATTTTACCCTCTGCATCCTTTGCCGAGAGGTCGGTAATCATGTTGACACGCGTTTCGTATCCCCGTCTTCAGTAAACGCCGTTCAGTTCCCAAGAAGTCTTGCCACCACCTACACACGATTAATCGCCAACCACCTATCGCGAAAATGCAGATGGCGAACTCTTTGACCCCCGAGGCAGACTGCGTTATGCTTGTCCCTCCTACCAATTATCCTGGATAGCTAGAAGTTGGCAAGAACTAGTTCTTCTTTTCCTCAGGTCTGTACCGACTGCAGGTCATGGTAATCACTTGGTCTTCCCGTTCCTGGCCAAGCCGCGTCAGTTCCATAACATGAGCCTTTTCAATAGAGGTCACGCGGCAATGACACGCAAAGGGGCGTATGGGTAAAGGTCTAAACGTCGAATAGTTTGCATATAAATACCCCGAGGCTTTCATAGGATGATATGTTCACTAATCGAAGCATAGACATGACTCAATACTAACATAACTTATAAAACGTGCAAACTTCGACAAAGCCTAATGGATACTGTAAAGCATATCAGCCTGAATAAACCTTTAAGCTAATACCGATATTGTCCAATTTTTATACATATGTTGAACAATAGTAGGTGTGGTCTGACCCGAATGGCAAGCTTTGTGTGGAGGACGAAATCAAACCAGATGTCTGAAATAATGCGAATCAGGAGAATACCAAACAAGTCCCATAGATCATGACCAGTCAAGTGGATTACGATAATTGTAGTAAGGGAATGAATAATTAGACGTTTTCGTCCAGGTGCTGAAAAGGGTGATCTAGTAGGTTGATCCAAAAATGTCAGGTGAACGTCGGTGGTCATTCATTCGTTAATAACCTGTTTATCATACACTTAGCATTTTATATTGTAGAGTGGGGTGTCTGCAATAACAGGTGTCTAGAATATGCCTGATAAAGATACTTTCTGTAGATGCTAAGTTTTACCATTAGAAAATCAATGTCAGTAGTAAGTAGATATTGAACCAAGTTTATATATTAAAAATGGCAGCTTATTGAAAAGACAAAGATCAAGTGTTGTCTGTCCGCGTCTTGTACTGTATCTAACTAATATACAAATGTAGCATGTGCCTAGTAAAAGGAAAAGTCACAATAGTTTTTCTTTAGTACATGCCTTTTCTAGTGTTATAGATTTGATTTAAAGCCTTTAAAGCTGGAATATGCACTAGCTTGTTGTGACACTGTCCATTCGCGTTAAATTTATTCATATCTAAAGTTTTGAATTACAGATAACCTTCACAATACAGAGGTCTGCACCAAACCGCCCTCCTCTACATCCCCCACAGGAAACAAATAATCAATCATTAAACAAGCAAAAAAGTATCATTCTTATCAGACTGGCTTTGCAGACATTCCAGACACATTCTTAGCCATTGGCCAAAGGTCGTTGGAAGAACCGAACCCTAAGGCACCACATAATCCGCGTAGATTGCCCCTAACAAAGCACAAAGCGTTTAGGAATGACTTCAAATTGGGATAGACTAACAAGATGGGTATTGGGAGGCATAATCATCCTTTTATCACCCTGTTTATCACAAATAAAGGGGTAAATCAACAGAAGTGTTGAAATGTGCTGTTTCGAACGAGTATAATGAATGGTTTGTACAGAAGGTGGGGACTCATCAAAGTGCCCTCTTATTTGCATGTATTAACCTCACCTGCATGGTGACAACAGGCTTAAGGCTTATAAGTGAACAGGTGTAGATCGAACTGGGTCTTATATAGAGCACACCTGCGAAACGGCGCTTGCTCGTCTCGAAGACTTTGATAGAAGCAATACTAGCGTCGACTGATGATTACATAGCACGCCCCCTATACCATGTATGATATCACTCACTCACTCATGGTAGGGTATTGTCATTCTCTCTGAGGAACTCTGATATAGTTATAAGAAAAAAAGCAATGGGCTATGTACGAGTACTATTATCACACCATCCATACCAAAACCACTCTGAAGACACTTTGTTCGATTTAGTACATAACGTCTTATTGCAAAATTCAGTATGACAAAGATACAAGAGGTGCCAACATGGAGCCACCAATATATGAAGAAATGCCCATACTATATACGTGATGTAAAGACCGACATTGGACTCATAATTGTAACCAGACAGTGCCTTTTGCCGACCCAGAAAGTAACAATGTACAATGTACATCTAAAAATGGAAATTCCAAAACCTTTCTTCAGGTCATGTAACTGTAAGATATGCATATAGGGGCACCTTATTAGATAAATGGGCTATGCATGGATTTTCTGCGCTTGCGTACCGCGGACCACAGTCCATTGGCGAGGGCGCTCATTCCCATTGACTGTGTCGAACAACAGAAACAAATGAAGCTTTTCTAAGAAACCTTTACGCAGTTCTAGATAGGTCATTCTACCAGATTTACATAAGATTAGGACTTACTGTGTGTCCAAAGTGCGCTGTAGTTGATCATTCTCATCAGTCAGATCATCAATCTTCTGTAGCGCGGCCCTCAGCTCGTCATCTTTTGTCTTCCCCTCGTCTTGCACTGTTTTCAGTCTATCGATTTCAGACAGGTATCTCTCTATCTCCAAATTGAGCTGATCAAGCAGACGTTTCAGACGCTCAACTTCATCCTCCAACCTTTTCTGCTGCCCTACAAGTTCGTCTTTCTCCTGGATGGACTTACTGAGCTCTTTCTCTGACACTTTGAGTCGTGAACCGATTTCGCGGTTCTCGACGACCAGTTCGGCGTTCTTTGCCCTAAGCTTTTCAAGCTCTTTCTGTAGCCACGATTTTTCTTCACCAAGTCTTTCGATATCATTACCGGCCTCTTGGGACTGGTTAAGATGGTCATGTAACTGGTCTTCATACGTAGCGGTCTGAATGAGAAGTGTTTCATTCTCTTCCCTTACTTCCTTTAACTGTACTTCCAATCGCTCTCTTTCGCCTTCCAGTTCGGTTATCTTCTGCGTGAGTTCTTCAATTTGAGCCTTGAGCTGGCTTATCTCATCTTTCAGTGTTTGCTCCATGTCTTCCTTTTCTATTTGCAGGTTCTCAAAATCTTCCTTTGATTGTTTCAGATTGTCCTCAAGACTATCTTTCTCTCCTTCGAGGTCAAACATTCGGCTCTTCAAGTCTGCTATCTCTGCTTCAGACTCATCTTTGTGCGTCTTATAAGATGACTCCACCTCTTCCTTCTCGAACGATAAGCTGTCGAACTTTTCCTTCAGATCTGCCAGTTCCTGTTCGAACTTGTTTCGTTCGCCCTCGAGATTAGAGATCTGAGTGTGGAGATCATCCACCTCCTTTTTAAACGTATCTTGTTCTGACGCAGTTGATGTTTCCAGGCTCTCTTTCTCGCTTCTCAAACTGCTGAAATCTTCCTTAACCTCCGTCAGCTCACCCTCCAGACGATCCCTCTCTGATTCCAGGTCAGCAAATCTGGTGTCCAGACTGTACTTCTCATCTTTCAGCGTCTGAAACTCTCCTTGTAGAGTACTGAGTTCAGATTGTAGGCTGTCTCTTTCAGCTTCCAGCTCAGCCAAGCGCCTCGTCAGCTCGTCAATTTGGGATTGCCCCGTGGACTGAGATTCCACGAGGTTTTCTTTCTCAGACTGCAAGCTCTCCATCTCCCCCTTAGTTTCTGTCAGCTCTCCTTCTAATCTCGTCTTCTCTCCCTCCAGGTCTGCAAACTGTCCTTCCAAGTGTGCTTTGTCTGCCTCCAGGGTTGCGTAACTGCCTTGTAGTTCGGTAAGCTCTCCTTGCAGCTTGCTCTTCTCTGACTCCAACTCTGCAAGCCTCCTCCTCAGATCATCCAAATCGGACTGGCCGGAAGAGTGGGCCGTCTCAAGTGTAGTTTTCTCTATTGTAAGACTTTCAAAGTTCCCTCTGACCATTGTTAGATCGCTTTCTAGTCTGGTACGAAGAGTGTCTAGATCAGCGTACCTTCCTTGTAGATCTTCATTCTCCTTTGTCAGTTTGTCGAAGTCTCCACTCACCCTTGTCAACTCTTCTTGCAGTTTGCCCTTTTCGTCTTCTAACTCTGCAAGCCGCTTTCTTAGTTCCTCGAGCTGTTCTTGCCATTGGACCTTCTCCGATGCCTGGGTGGATTGAAGAGTTCCTTGTTCAGACTTATAAGTTGTGTACTCTGTTCTAAGCAGTGTGATTTCTTCTGTTAGTTTGTTCCTTTCCATCTCAAGGTCTGACAACTGGACCTTCAGAGACGCTACCTCTGCTTCCCACTTCTGTTTGTATGAAGCATTTAGCTCTTCTAGCTCTACAACTTTTACTCTCAAGGTGTCAATGTTTACTATGCTCTGGGCCACATCTTCAGTCAGCTTTGTCTTTTCACCCTCCAATACCTCTATCTTAATACGCAGCTCCTCTACATGACTCTCTAGGCCACCCTTTTCCGTCTTGAGAGACATCTCAAGATTTTGTCTTTCGGTCTTAAGACTCGTCATCTCCATATTGGCCTCTTTCAGCTGGACAGTTAATGTTTGTTTCTCCATTTCCAAAGCTGAGAGTTTCATCTCCAAAGTTTTCAGCCTCGCCTCCCACGTCTCCCTCTCCGATACCAACGTCTCCTCCAATGTCGATCTTTCAGACTTGATGGATACTAGCTCAACCTCCATCACATGTATGTTTGCTTCAAACTCACCCATCTTTCCACGAAGGTCATCAAGTTCCACCTTCAGCTTATCTCTTTCTGCTATTACCACTTCTTTCTCTGACTTCAATGCCTGCTTTTCGCGCTCAGTTGACTTAAGGTTACCTTCTAAATCTGCTATTTTCTTCCGAAGTGCCTCTAGCTGGGCCTCGAGGTCTGCTATCTTGCGGGTCTCCTGTTCTTGCATATGAGAACTTTCCGATCTTAGACTGTTACTCTCATTTCTCTCCTTCGTGAGATCAGCAGCTAACTTCTCGTTGTCCTCCTCTAATTTGAGTCTTATAGCTAGGAGGTCGTCAGCATGTTTCTGCCACTTTATGAGCTCCGCCCTTAACTCGGTGATAGTTGTCTCCAATTCCACCTTTATGGTGTAGCAGCCTTCGTGGTCTTTATTAACCTTTGTTAGTTCTTCTGTTAGTTCGTTTCTTTCAGCTTCCGTCGTCGCTAGTCTCTTCTTCATGATGGCAAGCTCTTCCTCCCAAGTCTTCCTATTGGTGGCCTGGGTGGATTGAAGATTTGCTAGTTCAGTCCTGAGACGACCGTAATCAGCCATGTTTTGTGACACATCTCCGGTTAGTACTGCGTTTTCGCCTTCAAGCGAGGTTAGTTTATCTGTCATGTCTGATAGCTCTTTTTGCAGACTTTCATTTGAGGACTTCAGATTTTCATAGTCAGACTCAAGCCTTGTTAGTTCACTTTCTAGTCTACTTCTCTCCCCCTCTAGCCTTTCTTTCGCATGACTCATGTTATCATACTCAGACCTAAGCACTGTGAGATCCTCTACAAGTGTGTTAGTTCTGGCTTCAAAGTTATTTCTGTCAGCTTTCACCTTGTCACTCTCTGCTATATTATGAGCTAATTCTTCAGTTAGTTCAGATATTTTAGTAGTCATCTCATCTACTTTCTGGTTTAGTATTACTACGTCTGACTCTAACGTTCCCTTTTCTGATCCTAGCGCTTTCCTTTCTTCTCTCAGAGACTCAACATCCTTCCTGGTATCACTCAGCTCTGCTGAAAGCTTACTTCTCTCTTCCTCCAGCTGAGACTTTTGTTCATCCAAAATGGCAAAGTCTCGCCGCACCCCCTCCAGTTCTTCTGTCAATCCTTGGATCTGTGAACCAAGTTTAAGCTTCTCTTGAGTTAGATTGCCAATTTCTTCCCTGGCTGTCCCTAAGTCTATTGTCAAACCGTCTCTTTCAGAGTCAAGTTTTGTCATCATTGATTTCAGGGACGTTACCTTCTCATCCCACTCCTTCTGCTCGGATGAAAGCATTTTTTCCAAGTTGTACTTTTCTGTTTTAAAAGCTTCTGTATCAGTCTGAGACACAGACAGCTCATTCGTTAGGTCGGTTATTTTGTTGTTCAGCTCGTTTCTTTGTATCGTCCATTTTTGCTGACTGGTCGTATGAACCCTTTCTAGCTCAGCATGCGACATTTTGAGATCGGAATGTTCTTTCCTTAGTGTTTTTAATACTGATTCATGCTGGCCAATAGAGTCTTTCATCTTTGTAACTTGATCTTCTTTCTGCTCTTTGAACCTGCCTAAGTTATTCTCCAAGTTCCGTATTGTCGTTTGGCTATGTGTCTGCTCTATTATCATTTTCTGTTTCTCTGATTCGAGCTGTTTTATGTTAGATTGCAAGTGTTCACAGTCCACCCTAACTTTAGACACTTCCTTGGTTAACATCTCATTCTTTGACATTAGGTCTTGTGTTAGAGTATCAGAACTAGCCTTGAGATCATCCCTCTGGACCCTTATCTGGTCACACTCAGTTATGGCCTGTGCCAGTTGCTCAGTTAGCGTACGTTTGTCAGCCTCCAACTGATCTAGTGTTTGTCTAAGTTCATCAAGCTCAGATTGCAATGTCTCCTTAACTGACCCGAGTGCACCTTTCTCCTCTGAGAGGGAAGTCATTGCTGTCTTCGCATCTGTCAAGTCGTGTGCTAGCTTATCTTTCTCTCCCACTAGGTTAGATTTCTCCTCAGCTAACTTAGTATGCACTTGCTTTAAATTGTCTAAATCATCTTCAAGACGTTTAACCTGTTCGGTAAGGCTGATTTTTTCTTTCATTAGTTCTTCAAAGCTTTTCTTTATTTCCCCCAGCTCTGTGTGCAATTTGTTACTGACAGAGGTAAGGTCTGTCATCATCAATTTCATCGACTCTTTCTCCTGCCTTTCTGCTGCAAGTGTTTCTTCTAAGTCACGTTTTCCTGTCTTAAGTGTGTCTCTCACAGTTTGTGATAGGCAAATCTCATTGGTTAGGTCGGTTACTTTATTACTTAGCTCGTTTATCTGCACTGTCAGCCTCTGCTGTTCAGTATTGTAAACTCTCTCAAGTTCCGCCTTAGATGCCTTCAAGTCGGCATGCTCCTTTCTTAAAGATTTTAGTTCTGCTTGGAGTTTGTCAGTTGTTTCTTTAAGTTTAGTTTTCTGCTCTTCACTTTGTTCTTTAAACCTTGCCAAGTTAGCCTGTAGGTTCTGAATGGTCGTCTGTGAGTGGGTCTGCTCTAAGTTCATTTTCTTAGTTTCAGATTCAAACTGAGTAAGACCGGATTCAA
>NC_049987.1:14209394-14213537 GCF_000003815.2 Branchiostoma floridae | reverse complement strand
GTTTTTCTGAGGCCCAAGTTTCCCTCTCCGAGGCTAGTGTGATTTCTAAGTCATCGTTTTGTTTTTGTACACTGTCACATGTTACAATGCATTCAGACAACTCCTCGGTTAGCTTGCGATTCTGTTGTTTCAATTCTGCAACACCTTCTTCATACCGGCCTATTTCGGCCCGTAGACCTTGCTGCTGAAACAGAAGATCATCCCTTTCCTTATTTAGACTGTCTATCTGATCTTTGGCACTTTGCAAACTCTCCGTAAGTTGGTCCTGTTTTGAAACTAGTGCCGCTCTTTCCTCCTCCAATGACAACTTATTTCCTTCTAACTGAATGTGGCTCGTCCTGAGTTGGTCTAACTCCAACTTTACAGCTTCCCTCTCAGTACATACTTGTGAATTTTCTTGTGTTAAAACGTCAACGTTACTCTTCACTGAACCCAGCTCTATTGTGAGACTATCTCTCTCTTCGTCTAGCTTTGCCATCATAGCCTTAAGCTTCTTAAGTTCCCCATCCCAGTTCTTCCTTTCTGTCGACAAAGTTTGCTCTAGGTGGATTCTTTCGGATTTTATCCTCTCTCTGTCTGTCTGTGTCTCACCCAACTCGTTTTGTAAGTCAGAAATCTTGTAATGCAGCTCATCCATCTGCCTTTTCCATTTTTGATCATTTGATTTGATCGTTCTTTCCAAGTCTGTAGTTGTCCCTTTCAAATCTAATTGTTCACCTCTAATCTTACTGTTTTCGGCTTTGAGCTGACTTATAGTGTCTCGGAGCTTTGTCATTTCTGTCTCACAGTATTGCTTGTATCTTTCTCTGTTAGTCTCCTGATTACTCAGAGAAGATTTCACATGCGTTAGTTCTATAGACCTTCGCTTTTTCTCTCCTTCTAGTTCCGTTGTTGACTTCTTTAGACTAGAAATCTCTGATGCCGCCTTTTTGTTTGCTTCCTTTAATCTGTCACATTCGTCTCTTGCTTTGGTTACTTCAGATATAAGCCCATTTCGATCAGCTTCCAACTTTCTCACATTTTCACTGAAGTTTTTCACTTCGGCTGATAGTCTTTCGGCTTTAGTCTGCATGTTCTGATTTGCTTCTGAAAGCCTACCAAGCTCTGTCTGTAAGTTTGCGTTGGCTGCCTGCATGTCTGCATGTTCTTTCTGAAGTTTGTTTCTGTCTACCTCCATCTTTTCCAATTCCCTTTTCATGTCTGTCTGCCTTGTCTCTAACGTCTTTTTCTCTACAACCAGTTCATTGCGTTCTACCTGTATTGCTTCAAACAACGCCATCCTGTTCTCCAATTCAAATACCTCTGCGTCCCTAGTGTTGACGGAGACTTGAAGTTTCTGCCTCATTTCTGTCAGCGCCTCTTCCTGTCTATCCATTTCCTTTTCTAAGTCTGTCCTTTCAGATATCAAAGCCTTATATGCACCATCTAACTGTTCTAGAGTCTCTACAAGTCTTGCTATCTCCTCTTTGGAACCCCTTAGCTCTGATTCAAGGTTATCCTTTTGAGTCTTTTCTTTGTTGTAGTCATTGCGAAGCATAGTTTCCTCATCAGACAGTCTGCTACACCTATCGTCCATCTCCCTCAACCTACCTTCCAGTTCTCTTACCTGTTTCTCAAGTCTGTCTGTTGTTGCTGTTAGCTTGTCATTCATTCTGTCATTTTCCACTCTAGCACTGGTAAGTTCGGCAATAACCTTCTTGTTCTCAATCTCCATTCTAACAAGCCGCTCTCTTAAACTTTCGGTACCTTCCTGGAGGTTAATGCTCTCAGCACGACCTTGTGTCAGTTGGTCAACAAGCTGGCTGTTTTCTGACTGAAGATGCTTGTGTTTAGCAACTAGACTCTCATAGTCCAGTTGTAGTTGCGTTAGTGTGTCTGTTAGTGTGTTTCTCTGTTCTGCCGTTTCAGTTAACCTGTTTGTCAACTCATCCAATTCATTACTGAGGCTCTCTTTCTCCTCTCTTAGGGAGGTGTTTTCGAAACTGATCTCGCTGATTGTTTGCTCAGCATTTTCATTCTCTTTGCGCATATCTTCATGTTCTTCCCTAACCCTAACCAGCTCTTCTGTCAGTTTATTTTCTGCGTCCTCAAGAACAGATAGGCTGTCTTGGAAAGTTTGCAGTGCGGATTCTAATGTTTGTTTCTCTGACTTTAAGCTATCGTAGTCTGATCTAGTTTGTGTCAATTCTCGGCTTAGGCTTACCGTTTCTGCTTCCAGTTGAGCTAGTCTGTTCCTCAAGTCTACGACTTCAGATTCCTTCTTCGCTTTGTCTGCCTGCAATTTTTCATATTCTGTGGTGAGCTGGGAGAGTGATTTCATCACGCCATTCATTTCAGAGTCAACTTCAATCTTTTTCTCCTTTAAGGTGTCATAGTTAGACCTTAGCTTCTTTATCTCCTTTGTAAGTTCGTTCAGTTCTTTTACGTGGCTTGCCACGGTAGCTTGTGACTTTGACAACTCTTTGTTAACTCCTTTGTGATCGGTCTTTAGTTTGGTTAGTTCATTACTAAGCTTTTGTCGTTCAGTTTTCAGCTGGTTAAGCTGTCCAGAGAGTTGTTTTATCTGGACCTGCAAAGCTTCATTCTGACCCATTAGACCATTGCTTTGTTCTTTTAGTTTTGCATTGTCTGTCTTAAGCTCCCTATGAGATGCCTGTAGCACCATTGCCTCCTCTGATAACCTAACCTTCCCATCTTCAAGTTTGTTTATCTCTTCCTCCAATGCTTTCAACCTGTCGTGTAGCGCATCTATTTCTGAAGCTTGACTCTGAGTCTGAGTTAGCAATGCTTTACGGTTCTTCTGGAGTTCCGTCTCAATGTTACTGCTTTCCGATACCATCTTTTCATACGAGTTTGATAGATTCGTGTAGTCCTCAGTTACTCTGTCTAGTTTACCTTCAAGGTCATTAGCATTAGCTTGGGACTTTTGAAGTCTAACGTTTAAATTGCCTACCTCCTCTTTTAGACTCTCGTAATCAATCCTGACCTGTGTTAGTTCGTGTGTTACTTTCGTCCTCTCTGTTTCTAGCTGTCTGTTCTCGTCTCTAAACCGCTTCAGCTCGACCCCAACATTCTCATTTGTTTGATTCGAATCCAAGAGGCGTGATCTTAGCTGAGCCAACTCGTCAGCTAATTGATGCTTTTCGGCTTCCAGAGCAGCTTTGATATCCTTTAGACTTTCATGCTCTGACCCGAGCTGTGCCATTTGGTATAGGAGATTGTTGTTAGCAATTTCGCTCTCAGCTAACGTCCCTGAAATCTTAGCCCTCTCACCTGCCCACTGGTCTTTATCAGAAGCATGAGAAATCTCAAGCTCGCTAATCTGTTCTTTTAGCGTGTCACAAGAAAATATACTTTGCGCTAGATCTTCCGTCAGCTTAGCATTCTCTGTTTGTAAACTTTCTATCAGTCTTTCAGACTCTTGAATCTTTGTAGCTAGGTTTTCCGTTGTGGCAATGAGTGTGCTCTTCTCTTTATGACTGTTGTTGGTATCTTTTTTTAACTTCCCCAACTCTTCGGCTAGCCTGTTTCGTTCGACCTGCAGGGCTGTCACCCTGTTCTTCAGCTGACTCGACAAAGATTCATTTTCTACCCTTTCGGACGACAAGGCTATTTCTGTATCCCTTTTCTCTAACTTGAGAGTATCTCTCTCGACCTGTGCGATCCTAAGCTCAGCTTTTAGCTCTTTGACCTTCTGATGCATTGTCCCTTATTGTCTGGCCCATTCGTCTTTGTCTGATTGTTTAGCTATCTCTAGATTGGTCTTTTCCGCTTTAAGCTCGCTGTAGTCTTTTCTCAACTGATTCATTTCACTTTCCATATGGGACAATCTACCTTTAATTTTGTCTGCATCCGTCTGTGTGGACAGAGATGAACTCTCTACAGACGCTTCTAAGGACTTTTGTGTTTGCTCAAGTGATAAAGACACCTCTTTCTTTTCATTCTCTAATTCTGAAACCCTTGACCTAAGCCTGCCTAGTTCTTCGTGCCACTTCTGCCCATCAGATTGATATGCATGCCCTAACATGGCTTGAGCTGACTGAAAATCGTCTCGTTCTCGCTTGACTCGCTCGAGTTCCAACATCAGTGCCTCCTTCTCCGGCCTGTATGTCAATCAAACCCTTCCTGAACATTTCTAACTCT
>NC_049987.1:14204856-14209294 GCF_000003815.2 Branchiostoma floridae | reverse complement strand
GACCGAAGGTCGTCACACTGCTGCCGCCATCTTTTAATTTCATTGTGACTGTCGTGCCCTACCATTTCTTTCTTTACCGCCTGTAGCTCTCTACTCTGTGCTCTTAGATTGTTTAGCTCTATTTGTAAGTCGTCGTCCCTTACCTCAGATTGGTACGCCTCCGTCAGCTGCACGCGCATCTTCTCCAGTTCTACTCGCAGTTCGTCCCTGTCGGTCCTGATCTCCTCGAACAGAGTCACCCTACTGTTCAGTTCGAATATCTCGCTGTCCTTTGACATGACTGTCACCTCTAGCCTCTCGTATTTCTGCTTCCATGCCAGCACCTCGCGTGAGTAGTCGTCCAGTCTCATCGCTGTCTTCTCCTCGTCGGTGGAGACATTGATGTTGTCGGTTTGCGTCCATTTGTCCTGGTCCTGGTTAGGCAGCACCACGTAGTTCACCTTCGTTCCGCCGTCGATGGTCGGGTCGCGAATCATGATGCCAGCGATTTCCTAGTCCTTTCAAAGTCAAATTCTAGCCGGCAGTTGAGTTATAGTCACAATGATCAGATCTAGCTTGATCCCTAATCAGCGATGAAAGACTGTTTGTAGTCTGTTGACAAAGAATGCGTTACCGTAGGCTACACTGGTCGCTGCGTACTATGCTACGTTCGGCGTGTTGCACGAGAAAGACCGCTTACCTTTTCCCAAGAGGCCGGTAATATTGTCTAAGCTTGTAATGGCCGTACCTTCAGGCTGCATGAGTGGGCCAGGGCAAGACAAAAGCCTTCCGTTGTCTAGTCCTGGGACATTATGATTACATGTACAAGCTCTGCTGCGCCTGTTCCTGTGTCATAGACCTCCACCTTGATTCCAAATCAGGACTTCTGCATGGTTGACACGCAACCACTTGTTAATGAGAAACACTAGACTAATCCAATTTTGCCATGCCCCGACTTTTCCCACTCCCACCGACTTCCTTTGCGCGACGCGCCCAGCCTCCCACTACCAAAACAGACGCCTCACTACTTTACTGCTGAGTGCTTTGGTTGGGTCACGTCAGATCCCAATTTATCCCCACGTACCTTCTATATAGTTACCCTGGGAAACCTTTGCGCGCCTATTAAAATGAACTGTCCCCCTTTGTGTCCCAGGCCTCAAGCGTTGCAGAAAAGGGGGAGTGTTGTAAGGTTCCACCGGTCGTGTCAGAGACCCCGTAGCTCAGATTATGTGACAGTTTTTGTAAGGAGGCCATGGCCGGAATGCTTAAAGTGAACTATTACTGCGACCCGCACGTTAGTGCCCCAGGTATCACTGGTTGGAAAAGATCGGTATCACCAAGAGCGTTAGGACATGCGGCCTCACTGTGTTACTTTTCCTTTCCTACTAAAAGGACCACGTATTCAAACCATGAAGTCGACTTTTAATTACAAACGCCGCGCCACTTAAAGTCAATAACTGTAAATGTGTTCGCATGTCGGTCATGTAGAGGGTGTGTTAAGGTACGCTAATATGTTAATAAATGGTACGTCAAACAACAGTTTCCCGCCTTCTCCCACGCTATCCGGGCGATGGGACGTATTTTCTGCATGAGCGGAGTTCGTAGCCAGTAAATTAAGTTAATGAAGCGTACGTTCTGGGCCGGTAAACAAGGCAGCCGCCCGTCTGGTCTAACAAGTTAGAGAAAGGGTCACAGTGCAAAGGGCATCTGCTGCACCAATACGTGCTTGTTGTAGGAGATATCCAAATGTTTGCTAGTAAACCGTCCTGGTGACCCACGCTGCCCTCTGACGCCGCCGCGGTGACACGGAGAACAAGAGATGACATTCGCGATGACAACACATCATCAATCACAGCCATTGTGGCGGATACGCCCAACACATCTGTCTGTAATCCGATCCACAAAAGTATCTTATCTCATGAATATTTTAAAACAAACTCGCAGATAAAGGGCATGTTTACGTAAAAGCAAAGACGTGACCACAGGACGAACATACATAAATAGATAGCTTGGTAATCATAGGGGGCGCTTCTGTAACCACCGACATGTCCTTAACGTACCCAACCCAAACTTTGATACCCTCTTGATACTTATTTTCGATACTTGTTCCGTCAGCAGATATGCATTTATATATCATCTCAGGCTTTTATAATTCGATCGATATTGTTGATAAAACAAGCTCAAGTACCCTCTTGATAATAATTTCAGATACCGTAAACTTGTTCTTTCAGCGGATATGCAGTATATCTCATCTCAACCTGTTATATGTTGCAAGACATTCAATAAAGTAAAACAAGTTTACGTAGAGCATGAGGTTCCATGAACTTTACTTTAAAATTGATTATTTTTTTAGATTTTGTAATAACCCGGCCCTAGAAAGTATTTCTCCGAAAGACAACGGAAGGTTGCCTTCATGAACTTAACCGTCTCCCAAGTTGCTAGCACCGAAACGTTCTTCCTAGTATCTTATCTTCATCTAGTGCCTGAAAACTGTGTAATACATCGAATGAATTGTATCTTAACATGATAAAGCATGAAAACACAGCGTAGTACATATTTATTGATTGGATAGCCGTCGGGCACGGAAATATGATACGGCATGAATGGTAATTTCACATTATTGGCGCAACACTTTGTTAATCCGTAGATCGTTATCTTCCAATCGCCAAATAAAACGGAGATGTGGAGATCGTGATTTTATCGAAGATACACTTTTAAGACGTATTAGAAGGATCATCCTGCCTTATCTGTGATAAAGCTTTGTATTCCATGGGGACGTCGAGCCAATCCAATATGGCGAGACAAAACTCTCATGGGACGCGCTTTACGGGTCAATGGTCATTTGTATCAGCTCATAATGAGCACACTGTGTATGGCAGCTTTGTTCAAACTTTATGTCTAAGTATCCTAGCTTCTGCCAGGAAATATGTATTAAGCAATCAAAAAAGGCAATTGACTTATCCCGCATAATAGCCCGTCGTTGAAACGTAATGTCACCTAAAAGTATTGAAATGTATATATATAAAACTATTTAACAATTTAATAAATGTTTATCATACATGATGTTTGCCATTGCAGACTTATTTAACACAGTATTAAGTATTGAAATATACTAAAATGAAGGCTTGATTGATGTGTCTTTTACTTTTTCTCTGCTATCCAGAAACAAGAGAAATGCAATCTCCCATCCGTGAAAGGCAAGCGCCTAGGCTTGCCTCATGGTTACAGGTATGTCTGCATATTTCATATGTCAACTTCCATTCGTTCGTATTCTAGATGCATGTATTTACAGGAAAACAGACTATGATTTCAAAATATACTTATAATGTATATACGCATATGTGTGCGTTTGCCTACATGTGTGTACATATCGAAGAAAGAAATAAGAAATATGTATTTGATGGGAAGATATTTCATCCAATATTAAAGAGAACCATTACGTCTGCCCTTACCGGAAACTTTCAATGCTAGTTACTTTGGCAAGTATTCAACTATACATGTTACAACCACCGACCTGTGTAGCCTTTACCCTTTCCATATATGTCTTTCGTTTGTCCTGAACGAATAAAGCTTCCTTTCACAGAGACAGAGGGACATTGTACATGTGCTTATTTTATTTATTCAGATCTTTAAACTTCAACACGGAGGCACTGTTTAGCTTTGCACTATCAAGCAGGCTTAGTGATTGTCTCCTCAACTATTTTATGATTTTTATAAATAAATTCATTACCTACACATAAGGCGACTGGTACTGCATTTATATCAACATGAATCTACACTGCAAATCTTCCTGGGCAAGCCATTGCCACCACACATTCCGATAACATTAGCTATTGCGTCCGCTTAAAATATAGTTTGCTAATTACTGTATAAAAGTATCTTTTAAGCCCGTTTATTACATATATGCTACATATTGCCTTATTGCTACATCTTCCTTTATAAATAATTATCCAATGCCCTTAATGTATGATTAGCGTAGTACTCTAAATCTTTGTCCAGTTTGGTCTACATTTCAACATGCCCTACAGTTGCGTTAAGCACGGATATATGAAAGAGGAATACAACAAAGTACAGGTGAAAACGAAAGATGCCAATATAATTATTTTGAATGAACAAATGGATGCCCGCTGTACGCCAATGGTTTATATCTTTGGTATCATAAGGTGGGTTCCATGGAAAGTAGGCAAAGACATAACAAAAGATTTGCATAATGTTCTCCCATCACCATATTGATATGAAATATTATGTTTCTGTTACAATAGGAAACACTAATGTTTTCCGAATACCGTGGCAGCCAAAATTGCTATGCACAAAATTATGAAACACCAAATGTCAGTTTTGGATTCCTTATCTCTTTCTATCTGCAGAGCTTTTTCAAGTGTCTGTTTTTCTGTAGTGAGTTCGTGTAGGTTAACCTTCAATTTCTTGAGATCTTTCTCTGCGGCACTTAAGAAGTTTT
>NC_049987.1:14199353-14204546 GCF_000003815.2 Branchiostoma floridae | reverse complement strand
TTCCTTTAGCTTCATGTCTTTGATTGTCTGCTTTAGTTGTGAGTTTTTGTCCATCTGCTTTTGGAGCTCTTCGACAATGTCTTCTAGCATGTTGTCATCCTCCATTACTCTTTTGCGCAGCTTTTGCTGATTTTCGAAGTCTTTCGCCATTTTCTGTAGTTGTGACTTTAGAGACTTGTTCTCTTCTTCGACTTCTTGTGAGTGTACCTTCATGGCCTGGTGGTCCGTCCAGAGCAGGAACGCTCGTCTCCAGTCCACAGTAGGTGCGTCTACTTTGAGCTCGGGAACAGCCGTCGTACAAAGGAGTCCCTCATCGACGTGGTGCGCTTCATTCCCTGTGGGCGGAGAGACACCAACATTCTTCTCAGTCATCAACTTGTCCACGGACGGACATTCAGACTTACACTCTTCTGTCTGGTCAGTGTGATCAGGCCCTGGGGTCTGCACGTTTATCACTTCACTGTCATTCACAGCAGACGAGGAGACAGACAGTTTTTGCATGGATTCGTTGGCAATGTTAGTCATAGAATGAATGGAGTAAAACGACTCACACGATGACGACAATTCTTTGTTAGAAATGTTCAAGTCGTTGTCAGCAGATAAGGACATGGATCTGGAGTATGATGATATATTAGAATGTGTTAGTGTTGTTGTGTGTTGTGTTTCTCCATTAAATGGTGACAGACAGATTTCGTTGTTTGTGCTTACCTTCTCCTTTGCCTCCTTGTCTTCTTTCTCCTCTTTATCCGAGTCTGCACCACTGGAAGGCCGTCGTTTCTTCGTCTTTGTGCCTTCGTACTTCATCTTGAGTTTTTCCCTCTCTTCTCTGAGTTGTAGGTAGCTCTTCTCAAGCTCGTTGTTCTTGACTTGCACTTTCTGAAGGTTCTCCTTGAGCGAGGCGTTTTCTGTCTTAACGTAGGCCAAGGTCCGCTTGAGCTGGTCAACTTCAGGTACTAGACTCTGCCACTCGTCTCTCTCGCCAGAGATTCTCTTGATTTCCGTTTGGAGGTACTCAACAGTAGACCCTGTGTCTGGCTGCGGGTTCGTTCCCACCCTTTCTAGCTTTGCCAAAAGTTCAGCTTTCTCTCTCTCGAGCTGCCGAATTCTCGTTACATCTCCCGATATTTTTGGAGAAGGACTTTTGCTCGTCTTTACGTCCTCTCTTAGATATTCAAGCGTTTTCTTCAACTGTTTGTTCTCTAATTCCAGTTGCCAGAGCTTCTCTTCAATTTCTTCCTTTTCCGACTCTGGAATACTCGCCGTGCCTTCGTCTCGTTTTTTATCACCGTCGTCACCTTCTGGGCTACTGCGGACCCCTGCACCGATTTCTTTTCGGACAAAGGACATCTGCTCTCGCATTTCACGATTCTGTGATTCCAGCATCTGCATTTTCTCCTGCATGTCCCTGTTTACAATGTCTATGCGCTCGATGTAGGCTCTTGCCTGTGCCTCGGCAAGTTTCGACGACTCCACTAAAGATTTCAATGCTTCATTTTCGTCTTCTAGAGCTCGCATCTGTTCAACAATGTCCACACTCTGTCTCCACCGATGTTCTCTCATGCGCTCATTTGGTGATTCCAACTTTTCCGTACTTTTACTCCTCTTTTTCACCTGCCAGTCAATGTCCTCCTTTGCCCTCAGGGAGCCTTGCAACGATTTGTTCTCAGCCTGAAGTTGCGCAACGTGGAACCTAAGTTTGCGGACGGACTCTGAATTTTCTGTCATTTCATCCATGTCCACCTTGGATCGTAGAGAATGGTTCTCCTCTTCCAACTTGTGCACGAGGTTTTCTTGTTTTGCTCTGGCTTCCTTCAACTTTAACAATTCGTCGCGCAGGGCATTGGCTTCCGTTCTCAGCTCTGCCACTATTGACTGTTCTTTCTCCATTAACTGGATGGTCATGTCTTTTGCAGCGCTTTGCTCTGATATTTCTCTGTTCTCCCTTCGAAGCTGCTCAACTTCATTAGTCACATCGACCAGTTTCTTAGACGTCTCTTGCAATTCACTGTTTCCTTTGGCAGATGCCGATAACTCAGCCTTCTCTTTTTCTATAACGACTCTTTCAAGTTGTTTGATAGTCTTAGATGACTCATCTCCAAGACGCCAGTTCTCCCTCTGTCTGTCCTCAGCCAGCTTCTTCCATGTCTTAATGTCCTCTTCGAGCGATGTCACTTTCGATCCCAAGTGCTCTTTGTCTGCCTTTAATACCTCTAAGTTGCTTTGCTTCTCTTGTAGGTCTTTCTCTAACATAGAATGTTTCTTCTCAAGGTTGTCTGTCGACTGTTGAAGTTTTGTGAAGTCCTTGTCTTTGGTTTCTTTGTCTTGTAGTGCAGATCTAAGCTGTCGTTTCACATCAGTGAGCTCATCTTCAACGTTTTCCTTCTCCTTCAAACGTCTTTCCTTCTCTTTCAACTGCCACTGCAATGAAGAAAGCTCGGACGACTTGCTATCCTGGCCGATTTTCTCTCGCTTAAGGCGCTCCTTTTCTTTGTCTGACTCGGCCTTGTCTTTCTGTAGCTCTTCTAGGCGTGCCTGGAGCTTGGCTATTTCAAGATCTCCTTGCTCCTTGCTCTTCTTCATTTCTGTTGATGACTTCTTGAGAGTTTCTGTTTCTTCTATTGTTCTCAATAGTTCCTCCTCCACGCCTCTTAACTTCTGTTCATGCGCTTCCCTGTTGGTTTGCAAAAGAACCTCTGCATCGCCGACTCTCAGCTGAAGTTGCTCTTTCTCTTTCTCAACAAGCGCCTTTGCTTTTTCGACCTGTTTAATCTTTTCGCTCAAGTTTTCCTTTTCTTTGATGATGTTGCTTTTCGTATTTTCTGCTTCTTTGGCCTTCTGTTCTATGTTCTTTTTCTCACTCTCTGCTTCCTTTACCCTCTGCTCTATGTTCTTTATTGCGTCCTCTGCTTCTTTAGCTTTCTGCTCTATGTTGGTTTTTGCATTCTCTGCTTCGTTGACCTTCTGTTCTAAGGTCGTCCTGATGCTGTTGATTTCATCCACCTTTTCTTTCATCACTTTCTCGAGGAAGGCTTTCTCAGACTCAATCCCTGCGATATGTGCTTCCTTCTCCTTTAATTGCTCACCCAGGCGATTGTTTTCTTCCTCAAGCGATGCTTTCTCCACAGACATCTCCTCAATCTTTTTGCAGCTTTCTTCATAGCTGTGTTTCAGGTGTAGCAAATCTTCTACCTGTTTCTTCAACGCATTGCTATGTTCCTCCACTGCCCTGGTTTTGTCTTCATGATCCTTTGTTTTCTTTTCCATCTCTTTATTTTGTGTGTCACATTCCCTCGTAAGTGAAGATTTTCGGTGCGCATTTTAGTGTGAGTGTCCTTCAGCTCACGAACAAGAGCTTTAAGCTTTTCGTTCTCTGTGTTTGCCTCTCTTGTTTCATCTTTAGATAGACTGAGCTTCTCTTTCAGCTGCATAATCTCTGAAGCTTCCTCTTCCACATTTGACAAGCTGTTCCGTAGCTGTCTTTGAAGGTGGTCTCTCTCGGCTGTCAAGGTCTTCTTTTCCACTTTTGTCGTCTCCACTTCGTTCTTGAGGTCTTTTATTTTCTTCTGCATCTTTTCACCTTCCTTGTTCGTTTTTGTCAAGAGCTGATTGATTTGCTCCCCAACTTCTTCCGTTCGCTGGAGTTCAGTTTTCACTCCGTCCAGTTCTAAGCTCACACCCGTCAACTTAGATTGCATCTCATTTAAATCCTTTTCCAAGGCCTCAATCAGCTCTTTCTGGGATTCAACATCCTTCTCCAGGACTTCTTTCTCCGCTTCCAATGTCTTGTTCGACTGTGTGATCTGTTCGATCAACTTCTGCATATCATCAATCTCTTTCTCGGAGCTTATCTTCTTTTTTTCTAGCTCCTGAAGTTTTGTTTCCGCTTCCTTTGAATGTCCCGCCATCCGAGATGTTGCGTCTTCCAGCTCTTTCCTTGTTTTCTCTGCACTGTCTTCAAGTTCTTTGCGACATGCCTTTTCCTCCTTTAGTTGATTTTCAAGTGCTGTCATAATGTCCCTTTGGCTCTTCACCTCTGCATTGAGCTCCTGTACTGTCTTCTTTTCATTCTCTATCTGTGTTGTAAGTGCCTCTACCGTTTGCTTTTCTTTCTGCAAATTGTTTTCTTTTTCCGTCAACTTCTGTTCTTTCTCCTGAACCAAAGTCTTGGAGCTGCTTAGATCTGCCTTTTGGGATTCAAGTTCTTCTTTGAGACGGGCATTGTCCTTTTTAAGCTTGTCAATCGCTTGTTCCATCTCTCGTTTTGTCTTCTTTTGTTCCTTAGCCGCCTCTTCCAAACTCTTATTTTCTTGCTCCAATGTTGCTATTGCTTCCCGATAACGCTGGCTTGCTTTCTTTGGTGTTACAGTCCCGGTTTCCTTGGTCAAGTTGATCTTCTCTGTTTTTAGACTTTTGTTTTCTTGTTTGAGCTTTTCTGTCATCTTCTCTATGTCACCAATGCGCATCTCCATGCCCTCATATGCTGTTTTTCGAGCCAATGCGTCTTGTTGGTATTTTGTCGCTAGCTCGGTTTGAAGGCCAAGGTCTTTCTTCAGTTGAAGATTCTCGTTGATGAGAGTTTTGTGGGCCGCTTCTTGATCCTCGACCTGTACTTTGAGCGTGTCTAGCTCTGCTGTCACCATCTTTTTCTCCTCCTCTGCCTTGTTCACGGCATCCTTGTAGGGCTTGATTTCATCTTCTTTGGTATGAGAGATCTCAAACTGTTGTAGAATGTATTCCTTTTCAGCTAACAGTCTGGCATTTTCCACTTTGAGCTCTTTCAGTTCCTTTGCTAAATCGGTAATCTTTTTCGCACTTTCTTCTGTTTGTTGGTCTTTGTCCGCTTTTTCCTGTACCTGAAGTGTATCTGTCTTCTCAGGTTCTGGCTCTGTTTGAGTTTCTTTCCATTGCATCTTTGACAGTTCTTCCTCTTTCGGGCTTGTGTGCTCTTCCACATGTTCTGACTCTGTCTGGGTTTCTTTCCATTCCATCTTTGACAGTTTTTCCTCTTTCGGGCTTATGTGCTCCTCCACATATTCTGACTCTGTCTGGGTTTCTTTCCACTCCATCTTTGACAGTTTCCCCTCTCTCTGACTTGTGTGCTCCTCCACATGCTCTGAATCTGTCTGGGTTTCTTGACACTCCATCTCTGCCACGGCTTCCACAGACTTGCTACTTGATTTTTTGTTCATATCT
>NC_049987.1:14160378-14199253 GCF_000003815.2 Branchiostoma floridae | reverse complement strand
AGCTTCTCTTTCTCTTTGGAAGAGAGTCTCTTTGGCTCTTGGTATCTTCAAGAAGGCTTTCGAGGTCTGAATATTTCGTCTGCAGATTTTGATGCTCCACCACCATGACTGTGTACTCTTCGGCTTTCTTTTTTGTGTCTTCTGCTTCTCTCTGCTCAGCAAGGCACGTTGACAACTTGGCTACATTCTCTGATAGTTTCTTCTCGAGGTCCGCAACTTTTTCTTCCAGGATTTTCTTATCGGCGATCAAACTGTTCATCTTGTCGTTGTCTGGTGCATCTTCCTGTAGAGCTTTCTCTAGACTGAAAATCTTTACTTGCAGCTCTTGATTTTCCTTCATCAAAGTTTCCAGCTGTTCGTCTCCTTTTTCCTTAGCGGTGAGCAGACCCTGTTTCGCGGAGTCATTTTCCGACATGACTTGCTGCAGCCCACTGACCATATCCTTCATCTCACTATGTTCTTTCTTCATCTTGTCCATTTCTTCCTCTTCCTTTGTTTTGGCTTCTGAAAGTTCTTTTTCTCTTGCCGTTGATTCTTCCAATAACTTTTCTAGATTTGAAACCTTAGATTTCATCGAATCTCTTTCCTGGATCGCAGACTGTAAACGCTCTTCCACATCCTTCATAGACTGAGAAACAGTGACGTTTTGTTTCTTATTTTCATCCAAAGAACGTCTAATTTGTCCTGACGTTACTAAAACTTCGTGCATTTCCTTCTTGATGGATCTGTTTTGTTCTTCCAGGCGCACGTTCACCTGTTGTATTTGATTCATTTTCTCGTTGTTGTCATTAATCTGCTGCTCTGTTTGCTGGACGTAGGCCATCATTTCTTCATTGTTTGCTTTCAGCTTGGCAATTTCATCTCCACTTTCTCTTCCTAACCTTTCCAGCTCTTTCCCTTGCTCTTCTGTTGTTTTTCGCAACACTTGATTTTCGTCTTCGGCCCCTGACAGCTGTTCTAATCTAGCACCCATTTCTGTTAGAGTGCTCTCCATACCTGGGACTTTGTCAGCTTGTGTCTTGAGTTCACTGTTTTCTCTCTGCAGTTGTGTCAGTTGGTCTGTGGCTTGCTGGATGAGGTGACTGTACCGCTCGCAATCCTTCACAAGATTCTCCCTTTCCTCACTTAAAGCGTTTATTTGCTCTTGATTGGTTTTCATTTCCTGTTCCATCTGCCCCATCTGTTCTGCTCTTGCTTGGAGTGTAGCGATCTGCTGCGTTTGAACTTTTGACTCGCTCCTTAATGACTCCAATTCTCTAAGCTTTTTATCAGTTGACCTTTTCTCTTCCAATAGGTTCTTCTTTTCATTCTGAACGTCAAGTAGCTTAGCTCTGTATTCTTTCACATTGGTTTGGCTTTTCTCAAGCTTTTCTTCAAACCTCTGTGCCTCTATGTACTCCAAATGCCTTCGCTTCTCAAGGTTGTCTTGCCTCATTTGTCTACACTCCTCTCTTGATTTTTCTAGGTTTTTCCTAGTTTCTTGGAGATTAAATTCTAGCTTCTTCAGCTTGCTTATCTGTAGGTTTAACTCTCTGTTCTCTTGTACTATTCTCTGTACGGCTTCGTCTCCTTCTAGCTGTTTTCTTGCATTTTCTTGCAATTTAAGGCATTGCTCTTCAATAAGCTTTCTCTCTTTCTCTCCTTGCTCTTTCTCGGCATAGAGGTCAGACACTCTTTGTCGTAGTTGCCTCATTTCTTCATCTGCCATTTCCCTACTTTTAGACTGCTTCTGGAGCACCAAGTTTTCTTCCTCTAGATACTTTGCCTTCTCACTGGCCTTTTTCTGTCGTTCGAGATCAAACTCTATTTTTGCCTTGTCCCGCTTTAGCTGCAAATTTTCACCCAACATCTTCTGAAACTCATCTTGCGTCTTGTTGAATACGTCTTCGCTTCTTCTCATCTTGTTGACAAGAGATTTTAGCTCTCTATTCTCTGTCTCTACTTCTAAAAGCTTTTTTCGTAGCTTTGTCATTTCTTCCATGTATCTCTGACGCTCTGTTACAGGCCCGGAGCTTGAGGGAGACAATGGTGATGTTGGAGTTGTCGGTGTTTGTGGCGATTGAGGGGCAGAAGCATCGGAAGCGTCTGAAGATACACCTGACGACATTAATGAATCTATATGTGCTTTCAGTGCCCGATTTTCTCGGTCAAGTTCCCTAGATCGAACTACATAAACAGCGAAAGCCTTGTTCTGATCTTCGAGCTGCTTGATTTTTTCTTCATAAACAGCGTCTGACAAGGATGTTACGGACCATGACCGTTGCAAATTTGAAACTGCAGTAGGTGTGATTGGCATACCTGACGTGCCCGGATAGGGTGGCGGCGGTATCCCCGGTCCCGGACCCTGTGTGAAGTCGTACCCGAGCGGTGGACCGACCTCGAGTGTCCTTGGTCTCGGGGAGCCTCTAGGGGACCCGGTCGGCGTGTCGAAATCCCCATCATCGTCAGGATCCAGTCTCGGTACGGGCTCTGAGGTTGTGCTAGACCAGGAACCTCGCCTCGAATGTGTCCTAGACGATGGCTGCGACTCCGTAACCCGATAATGCCTGCTTCCTGACTTGTCCCGGATCATTGTTGTGACTTGTGTTAGACTGTTTTATATCCTGATAACTCTAACACACTCACAAAATTGACTTCTTTGTCGTGCCTGGTCCCATGCATGATTTACAAAATGGCGGCAGGTAGACAACGGGCTTGGGTGATACACTGGTTCTTCCACCTAATGCCCATATTCGGCCGATCGAGACGTCGTCACGCTATTTTTATGCTAATCAGCCTGGCAAGCGGGGTGATAGACAACATATTTTCTTGCCCAGCGTCGCCACACATCCGCCTGAACAATGAAAGTCGCTATGTGCATCAAACTCACGGCTCAAAAATGTGACCGGACAGGTAAATGGTCAGGGTTGAACGAATTCTGCTGCAAACTCTCAGGCCCCAAAGTTCATACGTACCCTGACAGTGGTCCTATCTTCTACGCATTGACATAAAGGAAGGTGCGGCACGGTATGCTATCGTCGGAAGCCTTTCTTCTCCGATATGCTGTAACGAATCGTGCCCCCAGGCTACGACGCGACAATTAGACAGGCATTGAAATCATCTCAATTATGGCGAAAGCGTATAAAGGAAAAGCTTGCCTTCAACTGGTTCAAACCGGCATCGATGTACCATCGTATGATCTTTGTTGGTTGGGCCTCTTCGGTCCAGGAGCACGTTTGTGATATTACTTATTCATACATGTAGTAGAGCAGAACAATTGAGAGACCATGGAGCATTTGGAAATACATGTCAACAAAATTTCCGAAATATTTGGGTGTTTGTTTACGAAGGCAGGTGTCTCTAAGGAAGCTTCTTTTCAAACTGACCGTACTGTAACAGAGCACAAGATCTGGTACACTCTGCGTCAGTTCTTGGAAGGGATAGATCACAAATGATAACTAAAAGATAACAAATACATAGACTGCTGTCGTTTCGCTCTCCCAGCCGCACATGTTTACTGATCGGCCCTGGCATTAACCATGCCGGATCTAGGGAGGTTCACTCGGGGTCACTGGTCACGCAAGCCTAGCTCATGTGACTTTCTCGGTTACAGACACAAACAAGAGAGCTGTAGTTGTGCCCTGAATCCAAATATTGTACCATGTTGATGATAAATCATTCATGAGCCCCAAGCACCCATCATGTGGTAGTCAGGAGGACACCATGAGATATGTTAGGTATGCAAACGTAATTGTGCTCAACTCTTAGGAACGATCATGGAGGGGGTGAACATGTTGCTACAACTGTAGATCTATTTGTAACTTTCCGCCATTTTGTCGTCCACCTTCTCCAGTCAACTGTCTCAGGAGACTGCAGTTTTGCCACTTTCACACAGCGTTGGCCTCACAATTGTTCCCAGTTCATCCACTGACATTTTGATTTTGACGTCAACATTTATCAATGTATATGTAAAGAAATTAAATTTTAGATCCAATTATTGATAAGTTATTATAATGTCCTGGCCACTCTGAATAAAGAGTTTGGTACTTGCCGGGATGACATGTTTTAACTCAACTGCATTATTGTGGTATTCATATTGTAATGATGCTGCACTGTTGGTATTCCAACGATGACCGTATCATTCACGTGTATAGTCACATATTACTGCCCCTCCCCTATCCTTCAATGTTGGCGCACAGAAATAGTAAGGGTCTAGCACGCGACCGTTCTACTAATAGGACCAGAAAGGGGTGTTGCACCATGGTAAAAAGAAAATTGTATCACAAGATATACTCTTGTGTTTTTTTTGTTTTGTTTTGGAGGGGGGGTGTACTACTGGAAATTGTCGCATCCAAAGCATGAACAAACTTTTTCTACCTAATGGTCTAAAATCGATTTATCAGATATATCGATTTATCAGATATATCTAAACGTGCGTTCTTATGATGTTCTGAATTTTGGGATGCTGAAATCTTATACTACTTGGTATAGTTCACGGTGGATGAACTGTAGAACTGTAACGTTGTCTGCTTTTGTTTATTTGTGATCTAGTGATGATGTTGTCTGCAAAGTGTTCCTCACAGGAAAACCGGTTCTCCAGACTTCTACAGCCATTGACCACTTTGCGTGTTTTTCACCTGTAAGCTATCCGGGCATTTGAGTAAAATGTTAACTTATCCCTACCACTCAGTGTTAATTGATTGAAAGTGAGTTGATTTACGACAGTGAAAATAAGTTAGATAACAATCAGCGACACAACAACACTCAACAAATGCACTGTACAACGATATATTCATAACCACAACCACAGATAGCAGAGTATTCCAAACCTTGCAGAATGGTGTAGACAATAATGCTCGTAACGATAACCTGATATAATTCCTTGTGCTAGCGAAACGTTTAAACACCAAAGAAACAACACACCAATTAAACACATACATATGATTATAACGAAAAAAAAATCTTTAAAAAAGAACGAATACACACGCGACCAGGCTAATGCCTCGAATACAAAAGGGAGCAACCATCGATCAAACCGACACCTTGCTTACAAAAAATTTTTAGCAAAAGTGAGCTTTCAACCCAATCAGCCTCTGACCCACAACTCTTCAACCCTGTTATGTTTGAAAAGAATCACAAAAATTACAAAACATTGCTGTCATGCGAGTTCATGCTACCCCGCCAATTCTGTCTCAACCCACTAAAACCCACCCTGATGAATCAATTTTGTATGTATCATATAATTCCAAAGTCTTGAATTGAGGAAAGGTTGCGAAATGTTTCTACTCCTGTTAAGAAATGTAATTTGGAAGCTACAACATTGACATGAAATTTGCCACGAAATCGTGGATCTTCACATTACTATATTGTCAATCTTCCCTAAAGACTGGTTATTGTTTAACATGTTATGTTAAAGACCTATATTCTGAGGCCTCAGCCACAATCGCTTCATTTTTAAGGGACATAAAACCCATACATTAGGCAACGAGTACTAGTATATCTTAGGATAATCATTCATAATCGTACTCACCAAATGTCAAAGCCCGAACACCAACTAAAATTCCCACTTGTATTTGTGTAAATAAACTTCTTCTACTAAGATGCTTGTGATCATGATTATGATTATGAAACAGTATGAGCTGGCTCATTTCTTTAGAGTCTTTTGTCAGAGTCTGAATTCTTCGTTGTTGGTGACTACGTCTCTCTTAGAACTGCCAAGTTGAAGGGTACTCTTTAAATAAATGGGTTGTAGGAGTTAGTCCTCTGATGGTTTAGAAAGCTTCTGAATTCTGTATTGGGCTTTGTGTCGCTTTGCTCTCTCCATTCATTTCTCTCTGGAACTCCTTTGGTCTGCTGCATCGACATGTGTAGTTTCGATCCCCATTTTGATAAGAGCCGATAGTTCTTGTTTCGCTTTGAACACGGTGTCCTCTATCTTCTCCTTCTCGTCCAACATCAGGGTTAATTGCCATACTTTCTCTGACACAATATCCCGGAGCTCCTCTTTTTCCCTTTCCGACTCGTAGCTATCTAGTTCCATTCTCGCTACCTGTAACTTGAATTCCTTTACCTTTCTCTCCGCCTGATATTTGGTGTTTTCAAGGTGCTTCACCTGTCGAAACATATTGCGTTTTTCCTTACTAACATCAGCGAGCTCCTCCTCTGCTTGTGCTAGTTTCAGCTGAGTTTCTTGAAGACTTTCCTCGACTTGGTTTCTCTCGGATTCCGCTAGCGCTTTTTCATTCTCCGTATACGCAAGTTTCTCGGTGAGGTCGCTAACTTCTCCCATCTTTTCTGTTAAGTTTATCTGCAAGTTCTCCACTTTGTTTTCAAGCTCAGTAATACATTTTTTACTTGCGCTCTCGCCTTCTGCAAGCCTTTTTTTCATTATTTGTTGGCTGCTCCTTTTCGACATCGGCTCACGGTTTTTGCATAGTCCACTTCCCATGATCTACGCCTGAGTTGCTCTTCCAATTCCTCACATTTTACACTCATTTCATTCAGCTCCTCTGTAAGCCTCTTTATTTCAATCTCTTTGTCATTGATATTTTCCTCCAACGCCGAGGTCTGAGTTACTATTGCAGTGATCTTTTCTTCTAACTTGAAATTTTGAGCCTTTAGTTCCATCTCCTTTGTCTCCATTGCTATCAGCTGTGCCTTTGCTTCTTGGTACTTGTTTTCAATGACGACTTTTTCCTGCACCGTGTCACAAAGCTCGTTGTACTTCTCCCTTATGCAATGTAGTTCTTCTACTTCTTTCTTCAACTCCGCGTTCCTCTTTACCAAGTCGCGTTCTCTTTCTTCACATGCCTGAACTGTTGCGTCTTTCTCACTATCGTACTTAGTACATTGCCTTTCGAGTCGGAGGTTTTCGGTGCGGATTGATATGTTAGTGTCTTTCAATTCTTTCGCCAACATTTTCAGCTTTTCCAGTTCTGAAGTAGAGTTGCCGACACTCTCCTCCAGCTGCTCGAATTTCCGTTTGATTCGACTCCTGTCGTCTTCTGCATTTTGCTTCGACTTTTCCGCCTCTTTCATTTTCCGTACAGTTTTATCCCTCTCGCGTTTCAACTCCTTTATCAATACATCTTGCTCTGCTAATCGTGAAGTGAGTCCACTGATCTTGCCTTGCATTTCTTCTAATTCCAACTTTAACCTACACTTGTTACTCTCTTCATCTTGCTTCGACTTTTCCGCCTCTTTCAGATTTCGTACAGTTTCATCCCTCTCGCGTTTCAGCTCCTTTACCAATACATCTTGCTCTGCTAATCTTGAAGTGAATCCACTGATCTTTCCTTGCATTTCTTCTAATTCCAACTTTAACTTACACTTGTCATTCTCTTCATCTTGCTTGACCTTCTCTAACTCGTTTAGCTTTTGAACAAGGTTTTTCTTCTCGTCTTTCAACTCTTTCACCAGTGTTTCTTGCTCAGCTAATCTTGATGTGGATTTGCTGATCCTCCCTTGTAGCTCTTCTATTTCCAACTTTAACTTACACTTGTCATTCTCTGCGTCTTGTCTAGACTTTTCTGATTCTTTCAGTTTTTGAGCAATATCACTCTTCTCTCCCTTCAGCTGTTTCACCGATGTTTCTTGCTCAGCTAATCTTGATGTGGATTTGCTGATCCTCCCTTGTAGCTCTTCTATTTCCAACTTTAACTTACACTTGTCATTCTCTGCGTCTTGTTTCGACTTCTCTAACTCTTTCACTTTTTGTGCAATATCGTTCTTCTCGTTCTTCAACTCTTTTACCAATATTACTTGCTCGGATAATATTGAAGCTGTTCCGCTGACCTTTTGCTGCAATTCCTCCAATTCCCGTTTTAACTTACACTTGTCGTTTTCGGCATCTCTGTTAGAATCTTCTACAACTTTCAGTTTTTGGACAAGGCCAGTCTTTGCACATTTTGCTTGAGTGAGCTCTGTCTCGACAGCGCGTAGTTTTCCTTCGAGCTCTTCTCTCATGCTCTTCATCGACGTTTCTGCTACCACCAATGCTTGTTCTTGACGTACTTTGTCTTTCTCCTTCTCAGCCTTCATCTCCTCAACTAACGCAAGATTTTGATTGAGCTTGTCTTCAACACTTTTGTACCTTGCATTACCTTCCCCTGCCTTTCTGACGCTTTCTTCCAGCTCCTCTTTGACTTTGGAGATGGTCATTTCTCTTTCCTTGATTTCCTGCTCCAACTTGGAATTCTTGGTCTTGAACATGGTCAGAGTTGTCTCAACTTTCCTTAGTTTCTTTACTTCTATTTCCAGCGTTAACTTCTCCTGATATATGTTATCCGAGATGACTGACATCTTCTTGTACTTTTCCTCCGCCTTTTTGGCATTTTCTTCCAGCTCCTGTCTGACTTTGGCGATTGTGCTTTCTCTTTCCTTGATCCTCTTCTCTAACATGTAATTCTTAGTCTCCGTATCTTTCAGTTGTCTCTCTTTCTTCTTTAGTTCCTGAACTTCTGTTTCCAGGGCTGCATTTTCTTGACGTGTATTATCTAAGGTGGCTGAAATCTTCTCGTACTTTTCCTCCGCATTTCTGGCGTTATCTTCCATCTCCTGTCTAACTTCGCTGATGGTACTTTCTCTGACCTGAATCGTGTGCTCTAACATGGAATTCTTGGTCTCCAACTTGGCCAGGGTTGTCTCTACTTCCTTTAGTCTCCGAACTTCCAACTCCCAGGTTAACTTCTCTTGGTAAATGGTATCCAATAGTGTTGACATTTTTCTGCATTTCTCTTCCGCTTTTTGTGCATTTCCTTTCAGCTCCTGCTCGACCTTGGTGACAGTGCGTTCTCTGTTATCCATCTCGGATGCAAGTTTGTGTTTGACTTCTTGCACCTGCGACTCTGAAAGCTGTAGCTCAAAGCGTGTCTGCTTGAGTTCACTTTCCAGATCTCTATTTTGTTCTGACAGCTTTTCCGTCTCTTCTGTCTTCTTTGTTAGCTCCTCTGTGATCTTGGTGAAATCGCTGTCTTTCTCCTTTATTTCTTGCTGTAGTTTGAGGTTTCTACTTTCGATTTCGGAACGCGATTTCATACTCGTTTCTTTTAGCTCCTCTATCACTCGTTTGAGTCTGTCGGATTCCGAATCCTACTGCTGATGTTTTCTGATTTCCGCCTCCCTTTCTTCTAGTTGTTGCTCTAGATTGATTTTATCTCGTTTGATTTTAGCAAAACTGTTTTCCATCTCGTTAAGTTGAGTACTTAATTGTTCAGCCTTTGTCTTGTGATGCGCGTTCTCTTGGGAAATAACTTCTGCACACAAGTTTGCCAGCATTTTCTTATGCTCAGAGTGCTTTTTCACAAAGCCCTCTACTTCCTGGTTTGGTTTTCTCAACTCTTGTTTCCTCTCGTCACTACTCTTTAATGAGGCCAGCTCCTTTGTCAGATTTTCACACTTACTCTGGAGGTGTAGGTTCTCTGAACGCATTTCTATGTGACGGTTCTTCAGGTCGTTAACCATTCGTTTAAGCTTATCGGTATCCGCATCTGAATTTGCCGTATTCATTGACGTTACATGTGTCTTCGACTCCAGGTTTTGTTCGGATTTCTCTTCCGCCCTCGTCTGTTCATGTCATGCAACCTGTCAGGCTTGTCTTTGAGGAGAAGATCATTTTCTGTCAGTTTCTGTAGCTTGTCTCTCTCCTCCTTCAAGTCTCGTAAGCTGCTCTCATGGCTCTGTACGGTGGACGCGAGCTTTTGGCATTCTCTTTGCAGACGGAGGTTTTCTGACCGGATTGTAAGATGGCTTTCCCTCAGCTCTTGAAAAAACTTCGATCCTTTACCTGTATCTAAGTCAGATGTGTGCAGTTGTTTTTCCAATTGATGGAGATTAAGCTTGAGCTGACTAATTTCCTTTTTGGTATCTTCGAGCTTCTGGCAAAGGCCTTCATTGTCCGCAATTGCTCGTGCAAGGTTCTGTTTAGTCATCTGTAGCTCCTGTCCGAAGTCTTCAGTCTGCATCGATACAGTTGTAGGTGTAGGCGTCTGTGGCCCATTTTCTGTTACATCTGTTGACTGCTTGGACTCGAGGATTACTTCAAAACGACAGATCTCCTTCTTTAACTCATCTACTCGTCTTTCAGCCTCTTGACGCAACATCTTCTGCCTGATGACTTCCAGCTCGGCTCTTTTCTTCTCCTTATCCAAGTCGGTAATCGCTCCCCAAAGGTTCTCCTTCACTGTCTTAAGATCTGTTGTCCCGATCTCTTTTGTTACCATGGCGTCATTGCCGTTGTCGTGCTGTAGACACTGTGTTATGCTGACCACATCTTCTTTTAAGCTCCTATTTTCGTCTTTGTCCCCTATTTGCTGATGCTGAGCTAGGTTGCTGCTTCCCACGTTTGCTTCCACTTTCTTCTGTTGTATCTCTGCTTCGATTTGTTCTGTCTTCTTGTTATGATTTTCCTTCAAGGCGCCCTGTCCGGATACTTGTAGCCTCAGGTTTTCGAGCTGTTTCTTCCATGTTTGTTCCCTCTCTTCATAACTCTTTACTATTGCCGTCATCTCCTTGGCCTGTTTCTCGCATTTGCTCTGGAGGCTGAGGTTCTCTGAGCGCATTTTGATGTGACTATCCTTCAGCTCCTGTACGATTCGTCGGAGCTTGTCGCTCTCTAATCCATCACTGACAAACATCTCAGACAGTTGGGCCTTACCGAATTCCGCAAGAGATTTGTCGTTATTGCGAGCGTTGTTCTTTAGATCAGCATTTTCTTTGAACTGCGTCAGTTCAAGTTCCAATCTCGCGTGAGCTTGTTGCAGTTGCTTCTTTTCAGTAAGTACTTTCTGTAGCTCTTCCTTTGTTTTCTGTAGTAACCCATCTTCCTTTTTCATCTTGTTTGTAACGTTCTTGAGTGATCTGTATTCGTCTTGCATCTCTGTAAGCTGTACTCGGAGCTTGTTGATCTCTTCCGCATGGCGCTGAGCGGCCTTGGTCTGCTCTTCGTTCACTTGAGACATTCTCCACGTGTTTCGATTGACGTCTGTCATATGGCTATCTCTGGGACAGGAATATGATTCCACCGTGTCCTCCAGATTGTTGATGCTGTGTTCATCGTCGGATGCAGCTAGAGACGATGAAGACCTAGAGCGCATCAGTTTCCGGTTGTGTTGTATGCGTTCGCGAGAGCGGCTAATGTGACGGGTGACGCCCGGGCTACTCTCACCCAGATTCTCCCTGTTGCCCTGTTGCTGGTCGTTTTGTGAGAAGTCTGCTTCGGACAGAGACATCAATGATTGGGTTCGATGTATCGGTCCATTTTGGCTTACGTCTGTGCCACAGCTACTTCTGTTATTGAGATATATTCCGTCTTCGATATTTTGTTCATCGTCGGATTCAGCGAGAGACGAGGTAGATCGAGAGCGGAGAAACCTCCGACTGTGCTCGAGCAAACGCTCCCTGGAGCGACTCAAACGTTGGGCTACTGGTGAGTCACATCTACCTCCATTCTGATTATAACTGACTTCAGCTCTCCTGTCTATCTGTTTCTGTAGGTAGCCTTCCTCGGAAAGGGAGGCCAATGATTGTGCTCGATGTATGGGTCTGTTGTGATTTTCGTCTATGCCACGATTACGATAGGGTTGAATATATATGCGTTCCTCTGGTTTGCCAATATTCTCTTCATCTTCGACTTTTGTGAGGGACGAGGTAGACCTTGCGCGCATAAAGGTTCGACTGTGTTTTATGCGGTCCCGAGAGCGGCTTATGTGACGGCCGAGGCGCGAGTTACAGACACCCACCTGTTCATCCTGATTCTCGTCGTACAGGTCTTCTGGAAGAGGGGTCAATAAATGGCCATGAGAAGACGGCTGAGTCAAACGATTTGCTTTTTGACTCTGCTTGGCTTCTTTTGACCACCCCAGATTCAGGCGTCGTCTAATAGCTGACGCTACAGAAGAGGGTGAAAGTGACACACCTGATTTACCAGGATATGGCGGCGGTGGTACCCCTGGGCCAGTATCCTGGAGCTCGTTAAAGTCCACATGGCGTCCATAGTTTCCTCCATTACTCATTGGAGATTGTGGCCCTTCTGGACAGAGCTCTGCCTGTGTGAAATCTCCGTCCCCGTTGGATATTGCATTAGGCTTCGACTCCGTTGGGCCAGTCACGGAGGAACTTGGCGTCTTGCTTGTCTTCTCCGCCACATTGGTGTATTTCTTTCGCTTACTGCGAATCATGCCGCTATTTTCGTATTGTGACGCATGTCTTTTGCAAAACCTACGCTCTGATTTCTTTGGTCCGCTGAAATGACCCGTTCAGAACCTTCCGCGAGAGACTAAGGAGATTTCTTCATATAACGTTGAGAACCGTCGGCGAGAGGTTGAGGAGATTTCCTTTAACGACGCCTCTCTACAGGCCGAGAGAAAGTGGCGTTTGCCGCCGAACCTGCTGTCGCCACTTGACAGCGCGTAGCGTCTTCTACAGGTGGCAGCCTCTGTCGTATAACGCGTCCACAGCTCCTTAGGCGAGTACTGACCTCCTTCTTTCTTGCAAAACTGGTTCATTGTTTTGCATAAAAATTGCATAAAGTCAATTTATGTCTGCTTCAAGACATATCCAGTGGCTTCTTGGAAGGCTTTCGTAGCTCACACAAAAGATTAAATCAACCATGTTGTATTAAGTGAAGAAATAGTGCATGTAATCATACAGCTCAAAACGTCGGAAACATCTATCTTATTAATCAAAAGTGCCGTCTGACATTCTATGGACAATATCTTGACCACTCAAAGGGACAAATATCGTACATATGATTTCGCAAGTCTAGACATTAGTTAGTGTGCGCCAGGTCGTACATGTACCCATACTCCCTACTCTTTACAATAAATGTGATGGTACCTTTAACGTGCTCGAAATGTTGTTGAAATTAGTGTCAAGTGAGCTGGGGTTCAATGCCCTTTCAAAATGACAGCATTATGTGCAAAGCAAATAGAAGTTTATAAATCCAACAGGTGGACCAGGACTCACACTCCTGACCATGTGACCTAGCAGCGATACTGTGCAAGGGGGAAACCCAGCAGACATGACAGCTATACGCGTAGTGATAAATATGTTTCAGATATTGGGCGTATTTCTAGACTAACCAAAATGAATAGCCGACTCTAAAAATCTAAAAAACCGAAATGGATATAGCTTGCGTCTCTTTGTCGGATATGGTTCTAAAAAGAGGAAACCCTTTGACCTTACTTGGTCTTATTCAACACATAAAGAAGACACGCTATAACTTTGTTTTAATGAATGCAACAGAAGTGCCTCCAAGTCAAAAGACGTCTCAAAGTCTGTAAATACATAAGTACCATTTTGAAGCTCCGATTAGAGTATTCAGTGGCCAATAACCAGTGGTGCATGCCATAAAGCCCCTATGAGCAACCATGTGTCTGCGTTCTTCGTATCACGTACAAGAACGTTGGCCTTATATTCTTTCCTATAGCACCGAGAACTTCTAAAGAGGACCAAATATCGTATCCATTGGTATCTATGACCATTAGGAAAATAGGAAAATCCGTTTCGAAGTAAAAAACACATGACATGTTCCTCGTTAACAAGGAGCACTTACGTTAATTACACGAGGGTTAGAGCCAATGAATAGAAAATACCCGGTCTCACAAGTACTAATTAGGTTTAGTAGGATCACTGAGTGTGAGGTCTTTATCGGCGACAAACAAGTATCTACTAAGTAAGTAACATGTACATGTAGAAATGTGTGAGAGTATTTTCTACGAACATATGGTAGTTTTAACCCCATCTATTAAAAATTTTTATGGCACAAAGCTTCATATCATGATTAATTGTTAGAACTCTGGACGAATTCTAATAACCTTAGGAAAAGAGTGTTATGGGCTGTGTACTATGTTTCCAACATAACTCGAGAAGCTTTGGATCGATATTTGGGAAGTTTTTGGCAATGGTTTATAAAAACAAACGTCAAGTTCGATTATGGGTCTCCTAGCAGCCTTCCACACTCTACTTCAGCGTAATTGCCTGTTTTGATATCTCGTGTTTTGGACATGCTATTGTGACGATATGTCAGTGGTAGATAGCTATTGGGGCAGAGAGTGAGCAATGCAGATTGAGGATCCTAGCGGCTTTAAGGGAACTACAGAGGCCGATTTTGTGGAATATTTGGAAGAGGAGTAAGGTGGGCGGATCGTCGTGATTTTAGGTATGTAGGTATGTAGATTAGCGTTAGTGTTCGTTACCACAATAGCACACTTCACATTGTGGTAAATGACAGGCATTTTATACTTGCGGCGTTAGGAAGCTAAGTAATTCAGCCTTTTAGGTGGATATTATTAGTCATCATAATCTATTAGGAAATGCTGCAAAATATTATTTGCTAAGATAAGTTGATCACAATTCGAACATATTATCATGTTTAGAGAAGCTGATCAGCTGATTAAGTTCTTCAATTGAAGACGTCATTTGCATAATCAATCAAAAACATTTTTAGCGCGTCACTCAGAAATATTCAAACTTTGGTGAAGATATGAGGTCGTGGAAGTCTAGTTACGTATATCCGGCGTGAAGACGGTCAATTAATATTGTGAACTACTAAATGCACCTGTAATGTTTGTTCTTGTTCAAAGGTTACTATTTCTAACTTTGATAATGAACTTAAATTCTGTATTGAATCAGTATCATTTATTAACCCATGTCCTGTGTGCCTATTCAAATGGCTAGACATTCTGTATGTGACTCTCTCCCCTTTACTATAAGTACAAGTTACCAATTATACAATTGATATATAATATTGTATGCGTATAGGTCCTGATTGTGAAATACATGCACTATAGATGGAGTGTTCTGGATGGCAATATGGTGCAAAATACCCACACACTAATAAAGGATAGGCACCATTTAAGTATCATACTTTCCTCCTATTCGGCACTATCAATGTGGCCCATAACACTTACAATTACACACAATCAGTCAACTGATCTAATAACTCAGTAAAATACTACAAACACTTTTGTGTTATCATTACAACAACTGGTGTAAATACAGTGCACATATTTCCCATAATAGCGTAGTGTAACATCTTTCCCTACGTGAAATAAGAAGTAAAAGTGTGTCAGTAATTCCATTACAAAAGATAAAAAACAAAAGTCTTGTGAATGACCTACTTTGAAACATTGTAAATCTTCAGAAAAAAACAATGAAAGATTATCTTATTCAGACATATAGCTATAGGGCTGCTTTCTTGATTCTTCCCGTTACAATTTGTCTAATGTTATGGACAAACATTTATTTCCTAGCTATAATAGACATGTAGACTCTCGTAGCTATAGCCCCAACTTGAACAGACGTCATCCCAAATTGCATGGATCAGTGACCAACATGTAACACCTGTTTCTCAAGGTGTCCGTTTCTCCATTCTCTTTAGTCCTTACCATTCTGACCTTTGTAATCCTCAAACGATTTAATCAAATTGCTGTATTTATTTTGCAGACTTTGAAGCTTATCTAGGGCAACCTGTCCGTCAGATTCCTTCTTCATTTGGTCATTCTGGACTTTGGGTTTGCCAAAGAAAGCTTCAACACTTTTTACCGCTTGGTCTTGGTCCGCCTGACTTTGCATCAGTTGATTAGCGTTTTCACAGGTGCCAAGGTCATTCGTGGGGCATTCCTGGCCAGATTCCAATGTTGACGGAATGCTACCTGCATCTTTTATACCAGCATTGTCTAAATGCCTCAGTTCAAGACTTGTCTGGCTTAGTGAACCACTGTATTCTCCACGTGTTTCTCCTGTGTTGTCTCTTAGTTCTTGTGTGGTTGATTGATTCTTCTTGTCAGTTTCGATGTCCTTCGCCTTTTTCTGATGACGTAGCTGCAATTCTCTGCTCTCCATCTCCTTCAGCTGTCCGTGCAACTGCAGTACGTTCAGTTCGCTCTGCTCTTTCTCCTTGGCCATGGTATCCATAGCTGCTCTCATCTTCGCATGTTTTTCCTTTAAAAGGTTGTGGTCGTCTCTCAGGAGCTTCCAGGCCCGTTCCTTCTCTTCGTGGGTCTTGCCTGCTTCCGTCATGTCTCTTGTCCGTTCCTCGCATTGACCCCGCAAGCGAAGGTTCTCTGAACGTACTTCAATCAGGATGTTCTTGAGTTCCGGTACTATTCGTCTGAGCTCGTCATTTTCCAACTTCAGTGCAGACGCTTCATCTTGCATTTGTTGTAAATTGCTAAGTTCCTCAGTAGCGATATCCTTGTTTTGTCCAACTTTAATCGCTAAGTCTACTGAAGTTGTCTTGTCCACCATGTTTGTTGCTGTTACCCCTGCTTCTTTTACGCTGCTATTTTCGCGTTTAGATGCCCTCATATTATGTACACACTGTTGTACCGTTTTGATGTGCAGGTTGCCAACTGAATTTCTATTCTGTTCGGTCAACTTCTTGACTTGCTCATTTGCATCTTGAATTTGCCTGTTTGCTAGACATAACTTGAACTCCAAAACACCTGAGTTGTCTACCTGACCTTTTACCTTCCTCCACAAAGTGTCGAATTCCAATAGCTTCTCCTTTATTGTTGACGTATAAACTACCACGTCTACTTGCCCTCTTGCAAGTTTCATCTTGGATTCGAAGTCACTGAGGAGTGTTTTCATTTCTTTGACTTTCTGGTCTAAATCGTCAGTGTTTTCAACACTTTGCTTATTAGACTTGCCAATCGGTTGTCCTATACCTCTGTGTATTGAAGGATGGTGGTCATTTGCGTCTTGTTTGGTCATTTCCTTGTACAGGTTACTTCTTCTAAGTTTACCTGGGGCAGTTGGGTTTGTGGTCACTTTCTCCTCTCGGATCTTTTCTTCCAGATGTTTCTTAACTTTCTCTGATCCTTGATATGGTTTATTCTTAAGGTTGGCATCTTGGTCATGGTAGGATTGGTTCTGAGACGAGGCAGATCCGTTGCGTGTTACCAGCTTTCGACCTTGTTTTAGTTGCTCCCGAAAACTTTTTGTAGGATGGGCTGCAGGCGAGTTCCCCTGTTTCTCTCTATTATGATTCTGCATTGCTGCAGCTTTGTTGTTCTTGATGTGCTGTGGGTCATTTTGTACATGGCCTACTTTGGATAGAGGAGCCAACGGTACTTCTTGTTGTATTGGTCTATTTTGTTCTATGTTTCCCTCGTGGATGCTCTTTGATTGGGGATACAATCCAGTTTTTCCCTCTGGATTGTTGATATTTGTGTCATTCTCTTCAACATTTGTGTACGATTCTGCTCGAGACGAGGTAGACCTAGCGTTAAACAATTGTCTGCCGTGTTTTAAGCGTTCCCTCAAGCGACTTATATGCTGAGTGACCTGTGGCTGTTTACTTTCACCCACCTTCTCTTTATACGTGGCTTCACTACGCGGATGTGTACATGTCACTGCCGAGGTTACTGGTTGAGACAGACGCCTTGTGTGTTGATTATACTTGCTCTCAGTTGATGGCTGGAAAGAAAAGCGCCGTCCAGTAGATGTAGACATGGCGAAACGTGGTGCACCTGCTACACCGGGATAGGGAGGAGGTGGTGCCGCCGGCATAACACCCTGCAACTCATTAGAGTTCCATTCCATCATTGTCTTGGGTGGCTGTTAATGATATCTCTAATGAGGCCTGTGAAGGAAGTTAGGTGCTGTTCCTTGCACTGAGAAACCTCCAGCTAGACACAGCGGCCATTTTCAGCGTGATCCTTATTATAGAGAGCTTGGTTTAGTAAATTCCTTAGACACAAAGACTGGGTGTGCACCTTGTCCAACAGGTTCTGTGTTCTCCATAAAAGGGCATCGTATGTCCTTCGTGATAAAGGTGTTTGGAAGATTCTAAGATGTAATCATCCCTGTTGTGTGAATATAATTACATATTTGTGTGAACCGCTTACAGCTCATTAACACATAAGCCTGTCTCCATACAGTTTCTGTTTGGGAACACTTGTTATCGTAGGTTGCAGAGGGTTAAGCATTGATTTTAAAACAGTGTATCTAAATTTAAAGGTGGAGTTCGGAGATAAAAGTCCCCCTGGGGCCATCCACCTTACAGATGCTACATTCCTAAATTTAGTATGCTGGACCGAACCATTTTCTCAGAAAGTTGTCATCACTATTTGTATATTCTTATAACGTTGTAGCCCAAAACTGTGGTGGATATACACAGTGGTGAATGAATCGTGGTGTTCCAAAGCATCCAGCTGGGTTTAAACGTTCACCTAAAAGAAACATTGGTAGGAATCCAAGTTCAGTGTTTGATCTTATCCTTCTCCTGGCGTATGGCAATCACCTACTGTGTTTAAATAATGGCAGTTGGAAATGTTACGGACATTTGAAAGGCAACAAAGAAAACTAGTTGACTTGACTTCAAGTACCACCACCCTCGCTGATGTCTGATGCGAAGCTATTTAGAAGTTCCATATTAAAGCACATATCTACGAAGGCTGCCTCATCGAGTTTTTATGTTTTCAACATTAAGTCACTAAGCGTACGGTATGGAACTGTGTATTTTCTGTAAAAGGACTGTTCGTAACTCCTTCGTGCACCAAGAAGTGAATAAGGCATTAGATACGACATGGTATGTATGAAGCCAATGCGTATAAAATCACATATCAAGTCCTTTATGTAAAATTCTAGACAAAACGACGTTTATGTCAATCAAGTTTTAAATGTCAACATCACCAAGCATGTTCTAGGCATCATCCTCAATCAGGGGTTTTCTTGATGCTATTCATACGTACCACTCATACACTGTAGTGTGTGCGCTGTGTGAACACATGGTGTAATACCAACAACACAATTCCTGGATATAGATCTGCCTGTATGTATATTTGCAGGCCTTTTTACAACTACAAGGCCTCTGTCACGGTCACTGCCAAAGAATATGAGCAACTTTCTAATTCTCATTCTTCAAGAAATCAAAGCGACCTCTGCTTTTGTCGTATCTGACAACAGACACGTCTTGTTGGCATGCATACCTAATACACTTCCGTGTGTGGTTGAAACTACCACCGTGGGTACAAGCTATGTCATGACTGGTAGACCGCAAATACCAACTTAACAATGTAGCAAATAAATAAGGAACAGCTGGTTACACTTCCTATGCTTAAAGTAGAAGAGCTTACATTATGCATTCAAGCATATAACTGTTCCTTTTATATTCATGTATGGGCTTACGACACTTATATTTCACATCCTATCCCCTCATTGTCGATGGAGTATGAGTCTCTTCTGTTTATTCCAAAGAATATATTGGATGTCATCAAGATGAAGTATTTAATGCAGAGGATGTATGAAATACCCACTCCTACGTGATGCTATCTCTCGTTGTAAATACACGCCAAGGCCAAGGGATAAACTTCAACAATGACTTGAAAGGATAAAACCACAGGAAACACAACCTTAATAAGAGCTCTAACCTTAGAAGCCTAAGACTTAGATATTATACAAAGGATTGCGTAGTGAAAAAGCTTCAGTACGCACGCTGGTTAAGAAGTCTACATCGTCGCGGTACAGAGCACTTTGGCCTGTTGACTTTGCGACTTGTTTGTACGCCCAAGCATATCAGTTACTCTATGAAGTATCTCTGAAATGTGTGTCTTCAGATGGACAGATTGTGTCGCCGAGCGCAGAGATGTGGTGGCAAAAAGGTAAGAATGCTGGCCCACAATAACAAAGCCAACTATTCCAGAAACGCACCCCCTGCGCGAGGCATTGTTTACGTTTTACACGGCCTGACACGCTCATCGCATTTATCAGCCATGCTGACCTCTGGAGTTCCCGGCATTCCAAGCGCACACGGTGACCCAAGATGACACGCTGCCCATGAGGTGTTTTTATTTACAGATATGTATGGGACAGTGTATGGTGTATTGCTATGTTAGCTGTTGCTCCCAAAGCTATTACGTACAAGTTACCTAATAATAAATACGACATGTTATCTTAAAGAACAAGACACAAGATCTGCATAAACGACCGGTCCGACGAAGATATTATATCAGTCCCTGTCTACATAAACCATAAAACATCTATTACTACAAATGCATGAACTGTATCACCCGCATACTAAGAGTTAAGCTACTACTTGTTGTTGGTGAAAACATTGTGTGAGTGCTTCGGACATTCACTGCTCGAAAACGCAGATTTCCGCTGTGCAAATCCGTGTACACATGCAAGTAAATCCAGAGTTTCCACGGGTTTCAACGGGTGCCCACTGTGCGAACGTGACGTGCCCCTACATGGGGCACCTGTGCAAATCCGAGTAAACGGACCACTCGCGTGTGCATAACGTGCCCTCTATGAGGAAACCTGTGTGCGCGAACCGTGCCATCTTAGTACACGTGTGCGTACGTGTGGAAAGTAGCGACGTTTGCTTTTGTGTGAGAATGACGGATGCATAAATTAGCGGTTAATTATCACCTAATTATCTCCCCGGGCCTCGACTGCACCCTTTGTTATTGATAGCAGCGTCATTTTCACTGCCCCGACCCTTCCCAGCCCAAAAATTACCCTCCCAGCTCCTCCCTTCCCCTGTATATAAATTATAGTGTGTTTGTTTTATTCTTTCTAGATGTGAATTAACTTTAGTTGTTTTTGAAGTTTTAAGTATTATTTGAGAGTTGACTGCTCCTGATGCGTTCCTCCATATGTACTGGCTGTCGATCCTTTGGCTCCCATAGGTTTGTCGGTCCGACACCAGTACTTTTGGGTTTTATTCGCAGTCTCAACATTTTGAGTTCACTCTACTGTGCTGGTTGGTGAATGATGGCAGAAAACTCCCGTAGGTCTCTGGATTTCAGCATCCCTGCTCTCATCCGTACACCTCCAGCTGGCCTTTTACACAAAAAGTTGCTAGTCCAGAGCCTATACATTTACACAGCCGCAGCAGATTTTCTAAGCGTGAACATGCAAGTTCGTAACGGTGGTATCCAATCCATCGTGAGACGTGTAGGGCCCCCACGGAGACGAAGGAGCTCCAAATCACCTAATCGGCAGCTACGACGAAGAGCTAACAGGGTGCGTCAGCCGACCCGGCCCGGGCGGCGAGAAACATCGCACCGACAAAGGGCCAACCCGACCCTCGGTGGTCGGGAGGCCAGATGTTGCTCTATAAAGCAGAATTTGGTCCCACGGCGTCGGCAGTAAAATTCAATTCCATGGCGAGATAGTGTCCAGTCTTGACGTAGAATCATTTGCAAGCTTTCATAAAGTTCACCGCGCTGTCAGTCGTGCGATCAAATACTTAGCTATCGGGGTCGGAGCAGCTTGAAACCACTCTGAATGAAATGAGTCAAAATCTGAAATGACAACTGTGAGGTTTGAAAATGGAGACACGTGTGCTGATTGGTCCTCATTCCCAAACACCCATCTCGTGTGTGAAATGCGATTGGCTACATTGGATGGGTATTTTGAATACAGACACAATAAGTCGTTGTATATACTATTTGTGTGTATACGGCAAACTCCTTCCAAAGAAAATTTCCTCACCCGGCAAACCTTAGTCAACGCAAGGAGGTTAAAGAAGCTACTCAGGACACGCGCGTCGGAATACCGTGTTTTCAAGCTTAGACAAAACACTGAGATGTGTATTGGGGGAGGGGAGCTTGTGGCAGTCCAGTAGTTAACTTTCGTGCTTTTTAACTTGCTTATTTACCTCTAACGGACCGTATTTCCCATTAGTAACAGAAATTTGATTAGCTCATGCAACTTAGAGCTTCTGTACAATTGCTATGAAATATCTGAGAAATGTTACTAGCACACGTATTCGCGATCGATCGGCTCAATATTCGACAAAACTCAAGCCAGGCAGACAATCTCCCTATTGATATCAAACAAAAACTACACTGTTTGTAAAAATGAAATATGCGAAGATTGAAGTTCTCCATAACATTATTAGCTTTGTAATATTTTGAATCGATTTTTACGACAAACAAGGAGTCAATATAATGCAAATCCAACATGGCGCCGGAATAATGCGGCGTCATTATAAACAAAGCCGCGCCGACCGACCAAAGAACAACACTTCCAATCTATGTATTGATAGGCGTCGAGTTTAAAGCCTCCTTCCAAGTTGGCTGGGGAACATATACATTGCCATTGATCATTTGTTAAAGCTTTGTCCGTTCTATTTATGCTGTTTCTTCGAATACACGAATCACATACATTTGAGATCAGTAGTCTTTGTCCCGCGTTCCCGCTTGACTGACAAATTACTGCAAACTATAAATCACTGTATTTGTTAGCCCAAAACAAATAAAACAAGTTCTTTCTGTGATTATTTGCGACCTCTATGTTAGTCTTGTACGTATTCCACGAATTAATACGTAGAAAGAAAAACAGCTCTTCTTAGCTTTGAGCTTTTACGTAGATGACAACTAACTCAATACACATATACATTTAATGTCGCATAGAAAACATTTCATATGAAGTAAAAGACCTTGGGCACACTCCGTTGAAATCTAATTTCTTTGCTTCTATAGTGTAACTCTTACATGCAATCTGTATATCTAGGTAACGTAGTTGGTTGAGTTTCGTATATACGGCACGATTTTGGTCACTATAGGGGGATTGCAATGCGTTGCAACTCTAATTTCGCATACTGTTGGCGTCGGTTTCATTATTGACTTTCCCGCAAGTACAGACCGAATGTGGGGTTTAAGGGATTTTTGATTGACAGTTCACCAAACTGAATTATCAGACACTTCTAAGCTCTCCATTGTTAACGATAATTGTGAAACACGGGAAGTGTACAACAGTGGGGCGCGTGGACTCTTCGCGTGCCCTATCGTGCGCACAGGTTTTCATTGTAGGGGCACGCGGGAACAGGCAGTCCGTGGAAACCCGTGCCCACGGTGAGAACACGTCAGGTTCCACCATCGTGCACAATGTTGGGAACTCGTGGAAATCTGCTTTTTCATGCAGTGATTGAGATGATAACACAAGCTCAACATACTGGTGGGATGTACCTAAACAATAATGATACATTTGTATGATACTGGGGGATTTTATCATAGGCAAAGCAAAGAATCAATTGCGGACACAATTATTAACTTCAATGGTAAGAATCAGTATATGCCTCCTTAGACTACAAACACTTAAAGTGATTGAATAGATGTAGGTATTTAAAAAGTACGTCACTCACCTTTGCATGTTCTCACGATTCTTCTTCTGCACGTCGCTGAGCTCCAGCTCCAGCTCTGCCTTCTCCTGCATCAGCTTGTCACACTGCTCCTTAGCGTGCCTCAGCCGAGGGGCCACCGTCTTCTCCACTTGGTCTATAGCCATCTTCAACTTCATGTACTCCTCTTCCATCGTCTTTATCTTATTCTGCGCTTCTTCCTCCTTCGCTTTCTCTAACTCGCTTTCTTCCATCTCTGTCTTCAACCTCTGCTCTTCGTCCTTCAAATGTTCTTGCTGACTCCTAATTTTTTCCCTTTCCTCTCTGCTGTTTTCCTGCTCTGCTTTTAGATTTTGGTTGTCTGCCGACAGTCGGTCAATTTGTTCATTTCTTTCGCCCAATTCACTTTTTAACCTGTTAGTCTCTTCTTCCAGTTGTGTAATCTTTGTCGCAGTGTCTTTGCTTTCTTTCGAAAGTCTGTCTTCCTCAATGGACCACTCGTATTTCATCCTTTTCAGATTTTCTATTTCATCTTCCAGCTTTGCTATCTTTCTTCCAGACTCCTCTCGCTCTAACTCAATGGCCTTGGCGAAGTTCTTTGTCTTGGCGGCCAGCTCTCTGTTTTGCTGCTGGACGGCACGAAGCTTATCGATGTGTATGGCTACGTTTTCTTTATTCTTCTCAATGTCGTTCTTCTGAGCTGCAAATTGGTCTTCGAGTTTTTTCTTCTCTGCGATCAGCTTCTCCATCTGTCTTCTGGCCTCTCCGAGTGCAGAGTCAGAATGTGTCAAGACGTCGATCTGTTTTCTCAAGAAACTGTTTTCCTCTTCCAAGATTTTCATCCTGTCCATATGTGCCGCGAGCTTGTTGTTCAATCCTCTGAGGGCAAAAGCTGGCTTTACCAGGTTAATATCCTCTGGTTGAGGTGACCCTTCAAATGCCTCGTCGTCTCCTGTGATGATTTCATCAATCATTTCCCCGTCAGCAGTCGTTTTCGTGCGGGACCTACTCTTACTTCGGCTTCGTCTTTTCTCGTAGGCCGAAGACCCAGCCGACAGGCCTTCTCCAAACATCCTCCCTGTGCCCTCAAAATCCCCACCAAACGCTTTATCAGCAAACCTGTTTGCCTTGTCGAAGTATTTCGTGTAACTGTATGTTCGCTCCCTCGCCGCCTCCCCGTATGCGGGAGGGCTAGCGTATCCATTGTGATAAGCCCTCGGCGGAGACTGAGACTGTGCCCGATAGTTTTTGGAGCCCGTGCGGGGTGTGCCTTTATTCCTGAACGAGGAATACGTCCGTCTTGACCGCCTTTGGTATGAAGAGGATTCCTCTGACCTTAACCTGGAACGGGAGGACTCCGAACTCTCGTACTGTTCGTAGTACTGCATGATGTCGTTCCCTACACCCTCTCGCTCCACTGGTGGTCAACGGTCCTCTGCAGCACAACTGAAAGGAAAAGCGGCATGAGGCAAGGGTCTCTTAGCATGAGAAAACACATGTGGGGCTTCCGACATACTCACAATTCAGCCTTGTTGGCGGTCGATGATGTCAGACTACATAGAAGCAGATTAGAGACTGTAGGATATAGGGCAGTACGATGGTCTCAAATTGAATGTTTCGGGTGGTAATTTGGTGATTACCTGATGTCTAATGGCAGTGGTAGATCCCTGTATTGCTCCCAGGTTTTGTAAGGACTTTTGTGTATCGTCATCGCCAAACCAATAATGATGGATCTCTCCGATCTTTGTAAGGAGGGAGGGTCACAATTTGGTGACCCTAAGTCACGTACTGTTAAACCTGACAGTGTCCTTAAAGTGAATGTACCCTGGCGCTTAATTACGTGTAGGAATCGTAACATAGCGCAACGGTAATGATAGTATATTAACTTACGTCTACTGTTATTTTTTCGCAAGGTGTAAGGCACTGGATAATACCAAATTTTTCTTTTCTTTATGTATGCACATCTATATTCCATTTAGAAACAGCTACATAGGATAGGATGGGCTAACTGCGGTTTTTAACTTCGTTATTCTTCTACCACTATTACGTGCGAGGAGATCTTTGTACCTTACAATAGACAGAAGTTATGTTTTTCTTATTTTAGGTTTCATATCGTGATCCCAATAGAGCACTGAAATTAATAGAAAGGATGAATACTAAATAAAGTATTGAAATAAAACATCTTCCCCGAACCCACATCATATCCATTACTCTAAATACCTTGATTTATCACATTTAAATTATTCATATTTTGCCTGATATCACCTATTACGTTTTAGGGTAAGTACGCCACAGCTACTTACATGTATGTCATGTCTAAGGTATAAATTGTTAAGACAGAAGACATGATAGATGGAGACGACTCACGCAGAGTTATGTACGAATCTGTTACGCACGTTACTCCTTTGTCCTACACGTTGTTTTCAAACTGTAGTCTTCTATACATCAGCATTCGTCCTTTGCTGAGAGCTTTGTCACTCCTGAACCCGTTTACTGTAAATAACCCCAAATAGTTTAACGTAGAGCAGACTGAATGTCAGGGGTTGACTTCTGAAGAAGTTGTACACTGCAGCAGACGTGCTGTAATGTTGGTACTATACAATCTTTGCTCGTAAATTGTGCAGGGTCGACCGACTAGCTATTAGACAATCATTGCATGGTGATTTGTATCTCAGTTTCTCACTTGTTAATCGCCTTCCATAAATAAAATTATGATATCCTACGTTTTTCATCATGATCATTCGATCTTGTTGTCTAAAGGAGATGTAACGATATTTGCAGACCAGCCCGACTTAGAGCAATTTACATGTAGTTTCAACTTGTTTTGAGAGTAGTGACCACCCCTTCTTGGAAACCATGGCATAGGATTTTTAATTACCCACTTCAACCTCTAACGCAGTTCTAGTGCCACCATCTGTATCTGCACAACTAGAATAACCTAAGGGTGCAACGTGTGCCATGTACACCAGCTAGACACGCAGCGTATAAATGTATGTGTGTCTGTGCGTCTATTTATATCATTGTTCTGCTGTCCTCAGGTAAAACTGACTTGTCTGAAGAAACATGACCTACAGCCTGAGACAGTGTTTATTGTTAAGCACAAATCACAAAGACACCGTAAAAACTTCATTTTTGGATCATTGGTCAGTATATATATGTAAATATGATATTGTTTTCAATAAACATGGGATCATACTTTAATAATGACGATCTGAGATCCAAATCTTCAAAACTTGAGCTGGATAGCTTCTGGTCTTTAATGTTGACCTTTGACATCTTCATGTCACAGGCTATGCTACCTGCTTACTAATACGTTCTTTTATCTGATGTTTAGTCAAGCGTACAAATTATTCTTATTCTTCATGATATTATGGAGATTTAGGACCAAATAACGTTGCGCATCTCATATACAAAGCAAAAACTTAATCGAAATGCATATCGTTGTCGTCCTTCATGAATTAGGGGGACATATTGTGGGTGGCATTGAGTCGTAGGTCATGCCTTTGATAGGACCAAGGACAAAACGTATTCATGTCACATGTACGTCAGATAATTGAATTATGTTTTGTAAGATAAGTAGCTTGAAAACGATTAAAAATGTCCAATACAAACATGACATGATGACCAATGCAAAGTGATTTAAGGAGGCTTATACATACGCAGGTAATCTATAGGTTCAATCACAAATATGCTAGGTTTTTCTACTTTGGGCAGATGTATTCCGACAAATAATGTGCGTGTGGGGGAGAGAGAGGGGGGAAATATAGATATATATATAGATAAATGTTTGATTTTCATTGTTTGTGTGATGACTATCTGTTAAAAGCCATCTAATGCAAGCAGTCTTATTTTCCAACACTTTGGGCAATGTGGCTGTCAACCGTAACAACGAGTGGTCGAGGGTGTGAAAACATGACATATGAGAGTCACATTGTCCATGAATTAGCTACGTGTAACTGTTGTAAGGTATACAAGGCAATTTCAGTCTTCTTTGTTGCCCACATGTGTTATAGTCAACTATGATGGACAGCGAAGGGACAATGGTGACAACATGCCCTGATACCATATGCGTACGTCATGACGTGCGACTGCGCCAACCAGATATCAATAACAGTGTTCACAATTTACTCACATATTGCCGTCAATACTTTCCTTAAAAAGAGTTTTTCTTTTCTCTGTTCATCCCACTGTTTTTAGTGTATCTTAGAGTGCCCTTTCGGAGTCATGTAAATGTTTCTATGTTTATGCGATATGCCAGCACACCCCCCACCCCCACTTTTACTCGAAATGACCTCGACACTTTGCTGACCTACCACCAACAAACTTTCCCTGCTATTGATGTATTTCAAAGCGGACATGCTCTGTAGGCTTTAGGGAGTCACTTATATCGAACGTGACTTCCAGAATCAGCACAGTAGATGGGCGTGTGTACTGCGGATTTTTCCTACTGTGCTTTTCTCTCTCCGTCCAGGCTCTTTGCGCATGGTTGAAACGGATGAATGGGACACGGATTTTAACCGAACGTATACGTATACTGGGGCTATACACACTCGTATATAAGACACTTACCTCCGTAATTCCTCCAGCTACATGTCAGCATAGGTTAAACCAGCCTGCCGTGTACGCGAAGATCTGTGGTTATGCATACGTGCAAAGATACGGGCTCGGTAAGGGATCGCCCACGTACGATAAGCTAGTTTGACCCCTGGTTTTGTGAGTGTCCGCCCGCAGGGTACAGTGATGGAACACGTAATCAGACGGCTCCATTCGTGCCGCTACCTGGCTAGCGATGTTTACATGCAGGTGATCTCAACAACACAAACAAGACACTAGCTATAGCTCACCTTTGCGGTCAATATGCCTAGTCTGCGGGGGGTAAATGTTTATGGTGAATGTTGTGTGACGACAACAAGAGAATTTTTTTTCAAATCCCCACATTGGCCAAGTCAGTTGGCCTGATGTCCAAGTGAATGGATTGAATACCCCTATGTTGTTCCATCATTCTGTTGGTAGTTGGAATTCATATAAAGCAAATAAAGTAAGATAGAGTACTGCATGCAAACAGTATCATCAATGACAGTACTATGCTAAGGGCATAAGTATATCTCAGAGATATCTCAGTTTCTTCTGTCCCAATTTGGCGTTGACAGTTGGCAATATCCAAATGTCAAGTTTCGGTAAACGCCCACTACAACCACTGCACCGTACTTGCCTCTTAAGTTTATAGAAGCGGATAAAGATAACAGCCTTTGCCGTTTAATTAAAATGCTGTCAATCTGATGATCAAGTACTAAATATATGTGTAACGTATAGTGGTTAGTTAAGGTGAGCTTTAATCACAGACGTACCTTCTACACACTGAGAACAGTCTCTGATGGGATGTTGCAAGCGCTGGTCAGATCATCGCTCTGCTAGCGTGACCAAGTCCGCAGTGTCCTATGTAGCTTTATGTGGACGTCCCTGTGTGAACTATCTACTGGACAATGCCGTTGGGCATCATCTTTAGGCGGCGACGTTTTTAACGCTACTGACCTCACGTGTGAACTTGGAGACCAGCCAACAAAACTGTCCTTGTGACGTCACAACTGTCACCAAGTAACAACAACGCCTTTCATCATGTACTACGTCACGTGGTGCAAGAGGTCAGTACCTCTCTGTGTACTTTTAATCGGTACTGTAATCAAAGGCGTGTGCCCCTGAAAAGGCCATCTGTATTCGTACTTTGAATATGACTTTACCGAAGCTTCAGTTTGTCATAGGAAAAGTTTTCAAGAGTGTGACTTAGAAACGTTGTAGGATGAAAAACAGACTAAAATCATCAATTAGTTATGACTAGCTTCATTTAGATACTTAGTTTGAAATATATCAATCACAACTTTAACTTTTGTTACCATACTTTTACCTCAGAGAATAAATTTTTGGACATTTGTCTATGTGTGTAATGTATGGATTACGAATATTTATATATTTGGTAGGTAGGTAGGTGGTGTAGCCCGAAGGTGAAGGTTGATTTTGCGCGTACTGGCGGCTGACTTAGTACTGCAGCAGAAACAGTATCTTACGTTCGAGGTCATGGTTATTTGGTGACGGGTAGCTTTTCATGTAAGGGACTTATTAGATGGTAAAAGTAAAGAATTTCTCTTAGATGCATTTTAGATGGTTACTTTTTCGTTTCTTGGACGTTTTTATACCGTCTTGGTCATTCTTTTTATTACATTCAGACTGTTGTTTCTGAAGTCAAGTTTATTTGCAACAACGTCTTGCATTCTGTAGAGTAATTGTCTGTGTCGACGTCATAGGCACCAAGCCTCGACGTCCCCTCAAGCAACATCCTTCGGTGGACAAAGACGACACCAAGTGGAACAAAACACTTAAATTCCGCCTTTGTTCGATAACAAGCTTGGTACTTATCTATAACCTATAGGAGTTACTTATCTGTTAGGTCTTCAACGATTTATTCATTATCTCCAGAAAAGAGGTTATGTGTTCTTAACCACACGTCTGTATACAGTCTAACAGTACGCAAACTATATGGCTTAAGAAGTCATGAAGGCATATACGTTTATTAGCCTTAGAGAGAAGTGATTAAACTTTATTAGATGACTGGATCATATTCAAAGCATTATACAAATATACAAATATTCTTTTTATATTTTGGTATGTATAGGTTCACCATATGCAAGTATATAATATTTCATACCGGGCTATGGTTTATCGCAATTGATTCAAATAGCAAATCAAAGTACGTATTGACATCTGCTAACCCCCACATAGAATTGACTGGACGGTAGAAATTTCAGTAATGATTGTAAAAGCACATTGTTATCCCATACTCCATATTCTTTCATAACTGCGTAGATTATTTTCAGGGAATTGTTGGCAGAATATATTATACGTTGGACAATAAAGTTAAATTACCTATTAAAATTATTACCAACGATGACATACAGGCATTTTTGTTGTTTGTCGCCCCGTTGAATCTGCATTGTTTAAAGTATGGTTTTACGAACTTTAAACTGAGTCACAATGAAACTAAAGTGACAGACCTTTTTGATTAGTAAGACCATTCAGAGAAAATGACTTTATTCCATGATAGGTAATTTGTTTGTTGGGAAGCGAATGAGTCCTACTAACACTAAGGACAATGCTTATATAATACGAAACATGATACATAATACATAATGTTATAAATATTACAATTACTGACCTAGATCGGCAATTCCCATGAGATATTTTGACCCAAAAGTCGACTTTTACAACAACCCTAATAGCGCCTGCATACATGCTCTATGTCAGCGGGTCATTTTGTGCATTGTTCAGTTTGTAAACATAGCATTTTGAGTGGTTAAACATTTATGGCATATTAAAGGGCAATGTGTGATGTGAAATTGTGTCATATCTCCTGTTTGAATTTTTCACCACCTGTTTTCAGGACAATCTTACGTTGCTGTGGTAATAAGTGTCAATCATTGTCAGATGATACAGTCTGGCAATTTCGATACTCGGTTTCTGTGTGTGTGTGTGTGTGTGTGTGTGTGTTTGTGTGTGTATGTTTGTGTTTGTGTTTGTGTGTGTAGCTGTATGGGAGCCTTCAATACTTCAATACGTAATTCAAAAAGTATTTCATAAGAGAAATTATGGGCTCGAAAGAAATATACACAAAGGAGTTCCCACCCCAGTACGAATTATATCCACTCCGTTTAGCAGGGTAAGTACTCTGCTATTTCTATTTTCACACAATTACAGAATGTCGGTGATACATTGCATTGACAGCTGCAGTGCACGTACGTTCTACGTATCTGATCAGCGGCATAGACTCTTATTGTGCGAGTAGACAGCCTTGTAGATCAGAGTGGTACTGAATACTTGTAGTGTTAGTCGTTGTGTAGACGACTGACACGATCACAACAGACATTAATCGCCAGTACAGATTACAGAAGGCGCGAATTTCTCACACGAACTAAAAGGAGAGCCGCGTCATCTGACAATTTCGACAAAGAAAAAGGCGGGAAAACACCGCCCAAGGGGCGTCGACTTCGTCGAAGTCATTAGATACTGTGTCATTTGGCCTTAACCTTTGAGTTGTTTATGTGTCGTTGGGCGCATTCTTCCAGTGCTTGCCAAATAAACAGAGCAGAGACTAGGTCGAGAGCTTTCGAGAAAATAACCCTAAATTACCAACTTGGCTGTCTCGCTTCGGTGAAAGCCTAAACAAGGCTTGCACCTGGCTTCGCCAACAGAATTAAGATTACCCCTGTCTTCACACCGCATGACTAAGCCGAAGCAATTATGGGCTAAGGGAGGCCCGGGGATCCCGCATTTGTGTAGCATGGAGAAGCTAAGCGAGGTTTTATGTGTGCGCATTGGGTGGAAACATGCTGGAGGGACAAACTGATATACTGGCTATTAAAGTCATGCCTGTGGCTTATCAAGGCTTTTAGTAGGGGTGAACTATGTCTGAAAATACAAAGATGTACTTAGAGAGCACAATGAAAAAAGAAGCTGCCCAACAATCTGAAAAGTCGACTAGGTATCCAAATGATATAAGGATGACAATTTTCCTGAGCTGGGCTTCCCCTCTAATAGAAATAGGGGAAGGGTTATGTATAGGAACAGTTAGGCTCACCAATGATATGTTGTAAAATGATTTCTGAATCATAATCATTGACCTTTAACTATTCTATCGCATCATTAACGGCAGAAGCTTGAACAAAAGAAGAGAGTTCATGTCGTTATGACGAGTAGAGATGACTCATGATACATTCTCTCGCCAGGTGTTAGCTGGAGACCATCCCACATTCACACAAAGGGCTTCAAAAGCGCCGCCTGTAGGAGTGGCCTTGCAGGTGCCTGCGTCAATGACACGTCATTGCCCAACCTCATGTGGGACTCTGACGTATAAATTCTTCACATTGTTAACAGGGTGGTCCCGTTCTCACGGCAAAGTACGTTTTAACTGCGACCTTGTGTTGGATCCATATATGGCACTATAGATGTTCCTTTTCCTGATGCAATTGCCATGCCCCGTATCAAGAATGACGTCCAACCGGTGTTGGAATTTACAATGAATATTGTTATTATGATTGTTCACATAGAGTATATATGTCGTTTGGAAATTTCTAAGGTCTGTTTTCAAGACGCTTCTTTACCAGTCAAAGCCGTATACGTAACTATAGCTGAATTCCAAGTTTGGCATAATGAAATATTCCATAGAGTAGTATGCATTCACTTCTCATGTGATTGTTTCGAAAACAGAAGACCTCGAAACAAAGACTTCTCATGTAATCGTTTAGAAAAAAGTAGGCCTGTGAACAAAGAATGGACGGAACGTGTCATATGCAGCAGATTTTGTACTAAGTGGATGGCTTTCCATTCAACTGGACACCTGGATGATATAAACACCTGGATAACCAGGATCTTTGTGTGCTTTGTTTTGGTTTGTTTTTATTTTGTCGTCATCCTCTCATCGTGTTTGAAGGTCACTCCGAGAAACTCATCAATCTTGTTTCAGTTTATGCATACATATACAAAGACTCCCCTAATATTAGAAATATGACAGACGATGGGTGTCATGTGTAACGACGTCAGAATGATTTTATAAAAAGATGGATGATTCTGTTTGTGTTGGGCTGTCAAATGACCCCTAACCTACAAACGTTAAGACGCCACTATATTATTGCAGATCCCAAGACATCTTTCAGGCAAATTAACTCCGATGGCAACACATTTTTTTGCGTTTAAGTAACCCTAACAAATTTGTATCTAATATACGTCCTTAACAACAATAGGGCTAAAGGTTTCTTTGTCCATGTGTTATCATTAAAGTTCCCTTTCAAAGATTTAAAGATGGATGGTCTACTGGTAAAACAGGTTTTGGTCGCCTACAGATAGGAAAGGTCGAATTCTATCTCTCGTGAATGGGCCTCAGCAACTATTAAAACAATAAGAGTCATCCATTTTGTTTGGTATGTGTCATCTTGAGGACATATTTAAAGGTCGCACCGAAAAGATTTTATCGATATCCATCAACATTTCATGAGTCAAGCATGTCAGACACTGAACAGTGTAAACCTAAAGATATCCACCAGTGTAAGCCTAAAGACCATATTCTGCAAGGATAATGTGGAAAACTAAAATGAAGAAGAAACTTTGTAAGTGGTTTACCTTTCTATTTGATTGAGGACAAGCAAACAAACAAATATTCCACAAATACACATATAGCTTTTATTCATTGATATTAGAAAAACAAAATTGAATAGTCACTGTTTTGGACAGTCATGTCGTCATTACCAAGATGGTTCGTATGATTTTAAGTATAAACTTTGCCAGTAGTCAGCTTTATCGTGTGCACATATATATTTTCACAGAATGTCTACTGCAATTCCCATATGCAAGTATTGACTATTATGAAATAAAACTATACACCATCATCCTAAACCCAAAACTATGATGATACAGGCTTACCAACACCTCCTTCAAATCAGCGACTGTTCAATTTTCAAAATATATCACCAATACACCTCCAGATGTTAACACATGGTCAATGAAAATACTTTTTATACGCAGCTAGCAGTACTAGTATGGCCCCATTGTATTACATTTGTATCTGGCCAAATCGTGATACCAATCTACTTGGGAATGGCAGGGGAAAGACAAAAAATGCCTGGGTTATTATTCAACTTCTTAACTCTGTTGTGCAGGTAAACGCCATGCCAAAATACTTTTCTCAACAGTTCTGTATCTCGCCGATTACGATTGTTTTAACGGGCTACAACATACAATTGTTGAAGCATAAACGTTTATTATGTTCCTCTTTCTGACAAGCTAATTATTGGTTTGGTACCACAAATAAGCACCTATTCTATGGCTAGCTTATGTCGTAAATTTTATTGTAAAAGGCTATGTAGATAGTATCGAAGATAACGTCGCAATTATGGACAGCGTTGTTTGGAACAAGCTATTACATAGTAGATCAAACCCAAACCCACAAATGGCACCATAATAGAGCAAGAATTTTTTTTCCCATTGTCTTTGCCAAATTATCTATTTTCACAGTTGTTATCGTGATATTTCTGCTGCCTTCTCTTTTCTTAAACTTACACCACACCATCAACAATGTCTTAATAGGTCATCCTCCATGCTATTGGTTTAAACTTATGTTATATATCACCAACTCGCTAGAGAGCTATTGTTCATCAGCTTTTGGTAACAGGAACATTAACTGTAACTTTTGGAGACACAGTTACAGTCTGCGTGACTGGTACGTTGACCATGACCTTCTGTGCCCCGCTGGTGCCCGTGCTTACCGCCGATGTGGGCACGTTGACCATGATTTTCTGACCGGCTGCCTGGCTTGCTCCTCCCCCTACCGTAACGGTGTGTGCTTCCGATCCACCCGGCATTGGCACGTTGACCATGATCTTCTGCGCTGCTCCTGTTGCCGCGTGTCCTCCATGGACCGTGACGCTTTGCCCCGTCGATGCTGACGCGTGACCACCTGCCATTGCCACGTGCGCGCCGCCTGCTGCGGTCTGTGTTCCTCCTCCGGAGACGTTCACCATCACGTGGTGCTCCTGATTCGTGACGGTCTGCGTGGTTGCCATGGGAACGTTCACCATGATCTTCTCACTGGACGTGGTGTGAGTCGTATGCGCTGTTGCCATGGGGACATTGACCATGATCTTCTGATCCGAACCTGTGTGAGTTGTGACGGTCTGGGTGGTTGCCATGGGAACGTTCACCGTGATCTTCTCACTTGATGTTGTGTGCGATGCTGCCATTGGAACGTTCACCATGATCTTCTCACTGGACGTGGTGTGGGCTGTGTGCGATGTTGCCATGGGAACGTTCACCATGATCTTCTGTGCCTCGTGAGTAGTGACGGTTTGATTAGTGGACATGGGAACATTGACATTGATCGTTTGACCACCACCGGAAGCGTTGGGTACCGCGACACTTTGTGCATGTGGCACTTTTACTGATATCTTCTTCCCAGCTGCGAGCTCTCCTGCTCCATGCACAACGACACTCTTGCTAGTCGGCACGTTCACCACGATTTTTTCAGCGGTAGTTGATGATGTCACTGTTCCCCCCATGACAGTGGTACTGTGTGTCTCACCTGATGTCACCATCTGTGCGTTGGTAACGAAGTCGTAAGTATCAATGTTCTGTGACGATTCCGATGAGTCCTTCACCGCTTCAGCCGAAGAAGAGGTTGATGCCACCGCTTCAGAAAGCATTGCCGTGCCTGACACCAAAGAAGCTTGCACAGAATCTTTCATTTCTGAAGATGATGTGACCTCATGGATACTTTCTAATGTTGTCACCACAGTAGAATTTTCTGTATGTGTTTCTGATACCGCTGCAGTTTGCGAAACTACAGCCACCGACTCTTCTGTCACTGCGTCAATCTGTTTTGTGCTACCATCTGATAATGTCATTGCGGACCCCTCAGTCACTGTATCGGACGACAAAACGACTGATTTAGATTCGGACTGAGTGACTGACTCCGATTTAGACTCAGCGACTGACTCTGACTGGGACCCAACGACTGACTCTGATGTAGACACAACGACTGATTCAGACTGGGACCCAACGACTGACACGGACTGGGACCCAGCGACTGACTCAGACTGGGAATCAGCAACTGACTCGGACTGGGACCCAGCAACTGATTCCGATACAGACACAACAACTGACTCAGACTGGGACCCAACGACTGACTCCGATACAGACACAACAACTGACTCAGACTGCGACCCAACGACTGACTCCGATACAGACACAACAACTGACTCAGACTGCGACCCAACGACTGACTCAGACTGGGAATCAGCAACTGACTCGGACCGGGACCCACCGACGGACTCCGATATAGACACAACTGTTGATTCTGACCCAACGACTGACACGGACTGGGACCCAGCGACTGACACGGACTGGGACTCAGCAACTGACTCCGACTGGGACCCAGCAACTGATTCTGATACAGACACAACAACTGACTCCGACTGGGACCCAGCAACTGATTCCGATACAGACCCAACAACTGACTCAGACTGCGACCCAACGACTGACTCTGATGTTGACACAACGACTGACTCAGAGTGGGACCCAACGACTGACACGGACTGGGACCCAACGGCTGAAATAGCAGCTTGCTCACCTCCTACTACTGATGAGTTGCTCACTGTTACATTTCCAATTGCCTGTGATTTTACAGACGACAAAGTTGCCTGCTCTGACTCTACCACTGACGTCATCGATGTTTCTGTCACAACATCTGTAGTAGCTTCAGGTGCACGCACTATCACTGTCACCTCTTCCCCTGACGATAAAACACTAGAACTTTGGGATTTTTCTGCTACTTTGTCAGCGCCCTTGGAAGTTGTGTCTGACTCCCCAGTAACTATACTCATGGCACCTGTATCTGTTTCATTTAGGACAACGGTTATGTTTTCTGTCAACACACCTGATACTTTCGATGCCTCGTCAGTAGTTTCAGAAGATGTTGTAATTATGGTGACTGATTCTGTACCAGACCCTGTAGAGATAGCAGTATTCTCAACTGCTTTCTGTGCTACACCTACACTTTCAGACAACTCAGAAGGATCGGTGACTGTAGTAACGTGTTCTGTAGCGTGTGTAACTATATTGACGGAAGATGTGTCAACACTTGAATGAGACTCATGCGACAGAGAGGTCAAAGCGACTTTGGTATCAGTACTCTCAACACCCTTGGATAGGGTAACAGTGGAAGTTTCTGTTTTATGAGAATTGTCAAGGACACTTTCTGCGGCGATAGTGCTGCCCGACACCTTGCTTGCTTGCGTTTTACTTTGCATTGCCCCTGTAGCTGACACCTTTACATTATGCAACCCAGCTTGCTCGAAAGCCCCCGAAACCACTGCTGCATTCTGCCGTTCAAAAGATTCTGATCGTACTTTAGTAATTCCCACCTGTCCTGTCATTGTGGAGCTTGACACTGCTTTTCCCTGTTGTAGGTGTGTCACGTGATGTCCATGCGTCGCCACTCCGTGCATCTCATTGGTCGTTTGTTTCTGATGTGACGTCACGCTGTGCTGACTCACTGATCCACCATGTTGTGAGAACGTCGTCGATCCGCCATGCTGTTGTGTCGTGAAGTTCATCGTCCCCCCTGAAATGGTAGTGTTCCCCCCTGACCACTTCCCAACACTAGACCCATGGGAGGACACACCACCGTTCTGGAGGATGGTGGTGGTGGTATGTGTGGTGGTGTTAGCGCTGATTAAAGCTGTCTCTAGCCGCGAGTTCTCCTCCATGAGCACTTTGATCTGCTCCCCGAGCTGCCTCACCTACGCGACAGGCCGACAAGCAGTAGATTAGCATGCAGGTGAAGCAAAATCACTACAAACAAAGAACAGGCTGGCGCCGCCCCTAAAGCGTTGTCAAAATATTAGCAGGTTAATGTTTCTTGCCTGTAGCATAGAGCAGTGTAAAACTAAATATAACCAATGTGGAGAGGGTTCAATTTAACCTAAAAGAAGTGATATGAAGGACACATCACATATGCTTTTAAGATTTTTATGCTGTGGAATGGTGATTTAGTCTAAAATCTACAACAGAAAGGAATTTGTCGTGGGTACAGATGAATGATGGTCTAGTCTACTCTGGCTGCATCTACTGGAAGGAAAAGAACAGGGTGTAGCTAAGAAAGATAGGGCTAGGAATCAAGGTCAAGGAGAGGTGGACTTGAAGGCCCGTTTTGTGTTGATGAGCCAGGAGGAGAGCTAGCGCCGTCACGGAAGGATAGAACCGAAGCCTCAAGACGTCTGTTTTCTTCCATTAAAACCTCGATCTGGGCAGTGAGAGTCTTCACCTGGGAGTATTGAGAGAAAGAGAGAAAGAAGGGAAAGAAAAACAGTACATCTATTATATGGACCATAGATTGTAACGGCGATACACAGTACGATAAGTACAGCAAGAGCTATCTTGCCTTTTTATCCTGTAGCATGGAAAAGCCTTACATTTACGGTACTGGTGGCTAAACGTTCGCATAGACGGAGCTCTTGAGTACACATTCTTGATTAAAATTAAGATTATGAAATATGCTGGTATTAGGTATCTACGACATACATGTATACTCGTGTACAGTATACCTTATATACTAGTACATCAATCCAATGACACTATCATGACACTATCATGCAATGGAGGTCAGAGGTCATACCTGCAAGTCTTTTGATGCCACCATCTTTCTGACGTCATCAATCTGCTGGTTGTCGATTCGGCCGGACAGATCGTCAATTTGTCTAATAGCCTATAGACAAAAACGGCGCAGTTATAGAAACGCTATGTAACTATCAGTCTGGATGATGCTATAGGCCTGAATTTTCACAACTTTCTCAATATGAAATGGGTAAAGTGATGGCTGCAGCAATCACGTGTCTAAATCCTGACGGCACGATTTCAAACTTTGCCAGGCAGTGTTAAACAAAGATATTTAAAAAAAACACTGCACGTTTGTAAGAAGCTACTAAATGACCCCTCTTAAATAATGAGGAAAGAACAATCAACTGGTGTATTTGCTTACACAAATGCTAATTATGTCTGTATGTTTTGGAGTTTGTACTCGTCCAATGTTTGTAATCGATTTATCATGATTTTGGTGTCATTAAGGTATTTGTGACATAATGGAACCTCTCATGTCGGCCTTACGCGAATTCCACAACTCGATTTACACAAAGCAGAAGAGAAGCTGTCAGAGGGAGAAAATTACTGCAGTTATTTGAGAAAGTATGCCTGCAGGCTGTCAACAAGTCCGTGTCAATCAAAAGGTAC